>NC_041385.1:51023182-51038807 GCF_002162155.2 Triticum dicoccoides
CGGCGTCGGGGCGGGGCGGGGCGGCGACGGCGTCGGGGCGGGGCGGCAATGGCGAGGTGGCAGCAGGGGACGGCGCGCGGCGTCGGGAGAGGAGGAGGAGAGATCGAAGTGGGGATGCGATTCTTAAATTTTGCTAAGTGCTACTTATGTAGCAAAGGCTTTGGTCCCGGTTCGTGCCACAAACCGGGAGCAATGCCACCTTTAGGCCCGGTTGGTGCCACCAACCGGTACCAAAAGCCTCTTTTCAGCAGCCCAAAGGGCGGGAAACGAAGACCTTTGGTCCCGGTTGGTGGCTCCAACCGGGACAACAGAGGGGCATTGGTCCCGGTTGGTGGCTCCAACCGGGACAAAAAAGGGGCATTGGTCCCAATTGGTGCCACCAACCGGTACCAGTGCACCCGTCTAATTACTTATTTATTTTATGCAGCTGTTTTTTAGTTGATTCTTTCTGCAACTATTTTTAATTAGGCCCACCTCGCCAAGCGAGAGGCACTCGCAACGGTTTATAAGCCCTGAGTGCAGAGACGATGAAGAAGAGGCTCAATGCTCACCTGCACGTTGCTTAGCTTCAAGCCTTGAGAATTAGGGTAGACTGCACGGAGCTATGTGCAGTGCAGTTTACACTATTCCGAAAGGCTTGAAGCTAATTAACGAGCATTGCGCCTCTTTTTTATTTTTAATGACTTATTACAACTCAGAAATAAAAAGAAAAAAAATAAATATAGCAGAAAAGAAAAAAAGATATAAAAAATTACTCATAAATAAATAGAAAAAAATAGTTGTGATTAACTTTACTAAAAAAATAAGCATAGATGCTTATTTTTAATGACTTATCACAACTCAGAAATAAATAGAACAAAAAAATAGTTGTGATTAACTTTACTAAAAAAATGAGCATAGATGCTTATTTTTAATGACTTATTACAACTCAGAAATAAATAGAAGAAAAAATAGTTCTGATTAACTTTACTAAAAAAATGAGCATAGATGCTTATTTTTAATGACTTAATACAACTCAGAAAAAAAAAGAAAAAAAAATAAATATAGGAGGAAAGAAAAAACTATATAAAAAACTACTCAGAAATAAATAGAAGAAAAAATAGTTGTGATTAACTTTACTAAAAAAATGAGCATAGATGCGCTTATAGAGAAAATTCAACCTAAATTCATAATAAATTTCTACTAACTTCAGAGAAATTCAGTATGAATTTAGGTCAAATTCCCTGTATAAGGGCATCTTTTTTCATTTTGAGAGGAGCTCAACAAGGCAGAGAGGTAGGGGCTTATAAACCGGTGTGAGGCCCCTTCGGTTGGCGAGGTGGGACTAAACTCTGGTCTGAACGAGGACCAAGCCTTTAGTCCCGGTTGGTGGTATGAACCGGGACTAATGGGCAGCCTTTGGTCCTAGTTCATGCATCCAATTGGGACCAATAGTGGTGGGCCAGGAGCGAGGACCATTGGTCCCGGTTCGTCCCACCAACCGGGACCAAAAGGTCCAGACGAACCGGGACCAATGGCCCACGTGGCCCGGCCGGCCCCCGGGGCTCACGAACCGGGTCCAATGCCCCCATTGGTCCCGGTTCTGGACTGATGGACTGGCCCTGCCTGGACCATTGCCCCCTTTTCTACTAGTGAGTGTGGCACTTATGGCACCATTACTATTATTTTCTAGCAACGATGCACCTACCCGTTATGAAAGTAATCTTTAGGTGATGTGGTCACTTTTCTTTGAATGACATGATGTGGTCACTTTTCTTTGAGTGACATGATGTGTTCACTTATTGTTGGTAGATCCTGGCACAAGGATGGAAAACTTATGGTAGCTGATTGTGTTGTAAACCACATATTTAATAGACAGCACGCTGATTAAACCATACCTTGCTTCTGTGACTATACATCGATCTCAAGTTAGGTCAACCCGAAAGGAACTGATTGATTAGTTAATATTGTGGACCAATGATTCAAAGCCGTAGTGTCTATGTATGCACGCATCACAACTTTTGTTTATTCTACCAATCACATGAGTTTCTATATAATGAAGAAATGTTAAGTTTAATTTTGCTGATTTGTTGACCCGGACAAGGCAGGCTAGTTGTTGAGGTGGGTGTGCTACAGCGAGCCGAGTCCATGGCTGAGTTCTGGCATGACGAGCTGAACTAGCCCACCCCGCTTTGCACCCCAACACTATAATGCTAACCGACTTGTTACCTGACATTTTTGCAGTGCACAATTCAATCCTGCATATTATCCACGACTTGCGGCGGTCTATTTGTGTGATTATTTTTTGTCATCGACTTGACCTCTATGTATGCTAATCGAATCACATGTCTGCAAGTCTATGACATAGTTTGTGAATCCCCAGCTCTGCTCACAAGTAGATGCTAAAGAAAAGTCTTGATAATATTGAGCATGATTGAAGTGTAATCTTGGAAGGCTGCATAAAACAAGTTATATGGAACTATATAGGAGTGAGAGGTTTATGAATCTTAATCTCTTATTATATTCTCTTTCTATGCTGGACCTACCACATTGCATGTAATCTTGGAGCCAGTGAGGAGAGGAAGTAATGATATGGATGAGTTTGAAGTTCTGGTCAGGAGAGGCAAGTGAAAATTCAGGCAGATAAGGGATTTATGGCCCCGGATGGATGAGGTTCACATGACTAGCTACTGAATACTAGTCTACTTGAAATATAATACACATGTTTTTTGGAAGCCAAACTTTGTAAAATGTTCTTCAATATGCTTTTGCAGAATAATCTACATTATATTGATCCAATTAAGGAAACATGGGAACATTTCAATAGATTGTCTATACATAATGTGGATTATATATTTTCCTGAATTAGTAATCGCTCTACGCACAATAATTTTTCCATACAAAAATATTTGGTAACGGACCGATTCACTGCACCAACCAGCACGCCTGTCCCAATACTCTCTTTCCTGTCGATTTTAAAATTCATATATGTGCAAGTGCAACAAAAAATGGGCACATCCAAGTATCAAATTCTTTTGACTTGGTGCACCGTACCCATTACATATCATACTCCGCCATCCTTCGTGTGACTTATGTGAAGAATGAAAAGTGTGCAAATGAACTCTCAGAGATTCTCATTGATACGAGGGTATTCATACAAAGAGCAGTTACATTCTTTCAGGTAGATTAAACTAAAACATATGAACTTGTTAAGCTACGAGACAAATTCCAACAGCAACTACTAGTTGCTCGAAACTATAAGCAATTTATCAAAAAATCAATGTTCTCCAGCTTAGACGTGGTTTAGAGAGAAAAATATAATTTATTTTAATACGAAACCATCATTATTAGATTCATCATGAAATATGTTTTAATAGCGGTTACTAATTATCAGGTCAGTCATGTGCCAAAAACTACTTCTACCAGGATATGTTCCACAAGACCGGATCAACGATCCTTCTTGTTTCTCTGATAGATCCATTGCTGGTCTCCACTTCACGCCAATTCTGTTGATCAAACCGACCCAAGATGAACCTGGTTTTAGCAAATGGGATTCTTTGCGAACCAATGCATTGGGTGACTACATGCATGCCAACCAAGGCTAGCACCACTTATTTGGTGTCTTGTCATACCCTCTCCTCATGGGCTTGAATATTTGATGTGACAGAACATGGGATTCCCATATCCTCCCAACCCCTACCATATTACAAATTACTTGTGGCACCCCATTGATCTCTGCCATGACCTGTTCTGATTTTTTTAGAAAAGGAGGATGACCCCCGGCCTCTGCATCTGGGAGATGCATACGGCCACTTTATTAATTATTCTCGAGGACCTTACAAATTATTACAAACAATATACCTGAATCCACCATCTTGGCAACATATGCCGCTACTCTTATCCATATGATAAAGGGATGCTAGCTGGGCCACTACCCAAACCACTCACCTAAACCTAACATCAGAAACCGGAAGCCCCAGCCGAGCCACATACCGGGTCTGGGGCACAATCCGGTCAGACGCACTCTTGTGTCGTCGCCGCCATCTTCCACAAGTCCGTCTTCAGATTATATTGAGTCTTCTACTTTGTGAAGGCCACATCTGCCATCGACGTCACCATGACGCCAGACAGCTACCTCCTCCTGCGCGAGTCCATCTCCGCGCATCGGACGCCGGGCCTCCACAGCGCCATGCCGCCGATCTCCGCCGCCATCAATAAGTGAGATGAAGTACCGCTCCACCACGACAAGTACAAGGTGAGGAAGGGCGAGGTCGCCATCGGCGACACGACCGGAAGATAAGCACCACAGTCACGAGACATGCCCGGAGCTGCGACGCGGTAGATCAGACGGGCCGCCACCAGGAACCAGACAAGCTCGCCATGCACACCCAGCATCCCCATGCGCAAGTCGGCGCCTTCAAGAAGGTGACGACGCTGTGGCGCCGCCGCCGCTTAGCCACCGGGGCTAGGGTTTTCACCCGGGCACAGGGGAAGGGGGGAGGCAGGGGAGGTTTAGCCTCGGCGCCGCCACCAAGGAGGGAATGGCGTACGGGATGCCATCGACACCGTGACCGCCACCGGCGGCCAAGGGTTTCCCCCGGCCAAGCACCCTGCCGCCACCTCCGAACCAGACACAACATCAGCAGGCGTGTGCACGCCGGAGATCCAGGCCGGCCGGAGATCATGCAACACAAGCGGACCAGATTGCCTCCGATCTGGCGAGGGGAGCCCAGGGCCTCCCCGCGCCATGACCAGCACCCACCAGGACCTCGCTCCCCGCGCAGCCGAGGGGATCCGGCCTACCTCACCGACGAGCACTCCCCACCGCCGGAGGAGCGCCGTCCGCCCCAGCGAGGTCGCCGCCTCAGATCAGCCGGCGCGGATCTGACCACCAGCGCGCACCACCAGACGCGCCGGCTGCCGAGCTCCGCCGCCGCGCCCGAAGAAGCAGCCCCCCACGGCCCCTGATCCAGGCGAGGTCAAACGAGATCCCGCCGCCGCCGGCACCGCGCGGGCTTTGCCCGGCGGCGCCTGCTGGCGGCGGCGGGAGGAGAGGAAGGAGGTGGAGGCTGGGTTCGGCTAGTATATGATATTAGTGCATGTGTGACATAATTAGTGCTCCACGAGCTCTCATCGCTGGTATAGAGCACCGTGGATCCCTAAAGTTTCCAAGGATTGCAGGGAAGCATAGAAAGGTATGGCATATGTATTGGCGTAGTTGAATGAAAAACGACATTTGCAACTACCAGAGTGTGGAGTGCTTTGTAAATTCCTACATGTTTCATTATTTCTATTGTTAGGGGTGCATTCTACTCATCTACTTATAAAGGAGCCCAGGACACCCACATGTTGAGGCCGCCTCGCACGCTTTTGACACACGTAAGCCTGAATATAATGCCATGACACACTCTAGGACACCTAAACTCCACGACAGCGCCCTTAAGAGGGGAAATAACGCTAAGTGCCCATTGCCGAGTCCGAAAAATGACAACTCTCTTCACACAAAACCCTAGCATGGTGAGAAGAGCTAGAACAATATCCATAATAGGAGAGCGGCACCAGCGGGTGTCGCCGCTGTCCATGTCAAATCCCAGAGCTATTGCTTGGCAGCTCACCCGTGGCACCGTGAGGCATGAAGGAAACCGCGATGATCACAAGCCTCCAAATCTATATTTGGATGTCACCATTATCAACGATAGGGAGGGAGACCGGGCGACCAGCCGCTACACCCGTCAATGCCCACACGACAGAGGCATAGCCACCGCTGCAACCAGGTTGCCAGCCAAGAGCCAACCATGCGGACCGCAAGCCGGGGCCGCAGCCCCGGCATCTATGTGCTGAGACACAGCCGACCGCCCACTTCGTAGCGCACCAGCCATTATACGAAAGTTGAGACACCTCCATCCACTCCAAGCCCAACTCATCCATTGAGTCTTGGTCAAGCCTCCATGGTAGGAAGCCGTGTCCCTAGACAACCCCATTGTACAGGGATGGGACTCCACCCAACTACTGCAGCCAACACTAATGCAGAAAAGCCTAGTGCCACAGGGGCGCCCGGTGCCTGGCCTTCTGGGCGTTCGGACCGCTTCCGCGCAAGCGTCCGACAATCCCGACCCACCCAAAAACCTCTCCCGCATCTCCCGCGCTTTTTGTTGAACGCATGTGCAGCTTCCTGCACCGCATTCATGCCAGCCTAGAGCACATAACGACTGCATTGAAACCACGGGACATTATAGGACGTGACATCTCGGCCTCCATAGCTTCAATGCATACGTCACGTCCATAGAAACCAACTCTGGCCGCTGTAGTGCATTGAAGCGGATTGTCCACCTGTCCGCATGGCTTGGCCGTGGCTATATAAGCCATGGTCCGGCGATGCACATCCATAGCTCGAGATCTTCTCCTCTCTGAGCCCCTCCTCTTCGAGTTCCTCTTGCTCCGGCGATGATGAAGTCCTGGTTGTCGGCACCTGCAGGCGATGGCGGCTATGCGAGCTGATCTTAGTCAGGCTCTTGGCGCATGTCGCCCTCACTCTCCGGGCCCCTGATGTTGTTGCCGTGGCTATGCCCTTGCTCTCGCTCTCGCTCTCGCTGCACCTTTCTCTCTCTCTGAACTAGATCACCAGAGGAAGAAGAAGGAAGGAGAAGGAAGAAGGACAGAGACACAAGTGTTTTTCAGGCGCACATACGCCACCCGCCGCTCGAACGGCATCCTTTTTTTCTCTCCCTGAGCACGTACTCAGCTCCCCAAAAACACACACTGGCAGCCGTGGCTTTGTAGACGCCCAGCGACGCAGCCCTTACGTTTCCTCGTAGCTAGCCCCCCGCTGCATGCAGCGGGCGAACCGGCCATGCGCACGACGCGCGCCATGCGAGCGACGCGGCCAGCTCCACCGGCCACTCCTAACAGCCTAGCTACCGTGACCACTACGCCACACACACATCTACTTATCCATCTAATGCATGCACGCATGACCCGGCTAGTCAATCCACTAACCAACTAACTACATGCACAAGATTAGTACTAACATTTTTCCTCCTAATCTTGACTTGCCGTCCTCGGAGTTGTTGCGGCTCCCGTCATCGATGTCGCCACCACCATGACCCAGCCCGCGGACCCGACCTGGCGCACTGACGCCGGTCGCACCATACTCCGTCACGATCCCGGCGACATACGCCGAGCTCCATCTCCGCCGGCGACACACGCCTGGCGTCCCTCTGCGCCCCGCACGTCCCGCGCGCACCCAACGCACCCGACGAGCCCGATAGCACCAGACGCTCAGCGCGTGCCGCCTCCGCGTCCGCCATGGCAGCCGCCACGCCGCGCCTACGTGCCACGCACCTTCCACGGTTGTCGCCCCGAGCCGTCGCTACCTCTGCGTCACCACGCAGGTCCTTCGCGACCTCCTCGTCTCCGCGACCGCCGTGCCCTTCGCGCGCACTCCCCACGTCCCCGCGCTCCCGGCCCGCGCTCCCGCCGCGCACGTACGCGATCTGCGCAAGCAGGTCCAGCGCCTCGACGCGGTCCACTCCCGCGGTCCCGACGCGCCCGACGCGTCCAGTGCGCACCCATAACACGCACCGGTCGCGCCCGGCTCGCCGCCGCGTCTTATTGCCCTGCACCGCCGCGGCCTCCATGCCGCCATGCCGTGCTGCGCCGCCGCGCCACCACGCAGCGCCTCGGCGGCCTCCGCTGTCGCCGCACGTACGACGTCACTGCCCGCCGCCTCCGCCACGCGCCATGACAGCCACAGCGCTGCCCACCTCCATAGGCCGACACACGGCCCGGAGCTCCAACGCGCAGCCGCCGGCGAGCGCCGCCATCGCTGCCACGCCTCCGGCACGGCAAGCACGCCCAAGACACCAAGCTCTGATACCAATTGTTGTTGCCGTGGCTATGCCCTTGCTCTCGCTCTCGCTCTCGCTACACCTTTCTCTCTCTCTGAACTAGATCACCAGAGGAAGAAGAAGGAAGGAGAAGGAAGAAGGACAGAGACACAAGTGTTTTTCAGGCGCACATACGCCACCCGCCGCTCGAACGGCATCCTTTTTTTCTCTCCCTGAGCACGTACTCAGCTCCCCAAAAACACACACTGGCAGCCGTGGCTTTGTAGACGCCCAGCGACGCAGCCCTTACGTTTCCTCGTAGCTAGCCCCCCGCTGCATGCAGCGGGCGAACCGGCCATGCGCACGACGCGCGCCATGCGAGCAACGCGGCCAGCTCCACCGGCCACTCCTAACAGCCTAGCTACCGTGACCACTACGCCACACACACATCTACTTATCCATCTAATGCATGCACGCATGACCCGGCTAGTCAATCCACTAACCAACTAACTACATGCACAAGATTAGTACTAACACCTGAAGCGCCACGGCGACTGGCTCCTCCGACAAGGAGAAGCTCGTCATCTCCTCTAGTGATGAGGAGGACAAGGCGCCAAACAGCAGCAGCCGCGCCTCCTCGCGTAGGCTGCGGTGATAGATGAAGTATTCGTCTGTCATACGAAATTGTTGTTCTGATCCGCTGGTCCTATGAGGCGATAGCACGACGACTTCCCGACTGTCTACTATAAGTAGTTTTGCCTGGCTCTGGTGAGGGAGGGGCGATCACGGCGGCGCAACTTCAGCACTCTCCAGTGATTGTAGTCGTCGCTAGGTGGTCTACAAATCTTGATGCAATTTTTATCATTTATGGTATCCGATGTACAGCCATTATTGAAAATGAATAGATCAGCTGTTTTCCCAGAAAAAAAAGGCTATTGGCACCTTGGGCAGGTACGTAGGCCCGCAAGAAAAGCGCTTGAGACTCATAAGTCAGATCGACTCCTTTTTTAGCTTTACTTGTGGTTGACTAAAAAATAAATGTGTTAAATATGACTCTGCTTTGTAGTTTGATTGATAAATGATCCGAGTTTCAGACGCCGCTAGTTCATTCAGTTTTGCCTTGACATATACCACAATATGTACTTGAGGTTAGCTTTGATGTATAAAATGAAAACTAGAAAGGTTTGTTTCCTTTCGTTTTAGACTGAAATGTCCATCAGCTTTGGATACCTGTGAGATTCTGTAATGTTTTATACGAAAGCACACATAGTTCAAAAACTTAATCGGAGCTCAGGAGTATCCGAGGTCGCTTGTTTTACGACCTATGCTGAGCTGAATCTTGGTCACTGAGCTGAATCTTGGTCACTCAGACTTTGACTCGTGTGCACCCTACATACCTCGCAAGTAATATGATGAAATAGCTAGATTCATTTTGTGTACTTCATTATTTTATAGCATAATGCTTTTCCTGAACAAACCAAATTTCAAATTTTGCCAACTCACTACTCTCAGATATAAACAAGAAATTAGGGTACATCCGTACATATGATGTTTCCTGTGTCGAAGCGCTGCAAGTCGCATCACATCCGAACTATGTCGAAGACTTCAACTCCAGCGGCGTGCACAGAAGTCTGAATTTCAAGGCACATCATCAGGCTAGACTTGCTGTCAAAGTGCAAGATAAACCTTTTAGCTCTACTTGCCTACATTCAGATCAAGGTTTAGGTACTAATTTGGAAGGATGTCCTACCTGTAATGAGCTATCAGCAATGAGTGCTCAGCCACTCGAGCTGCTATTTGTAAAGTGTGCTTAACGCCATACTAATGAAATCCTTCTGTTCAAAAAAAAAAAAAATCCAGCGGCGTGCTACTCTCAACCTGAACCACCGCTGCAGCAAATCTATCCATATCTCCCTTTGTAGGTCTGCCCTCACTCTCGGTTCTCTACGCAGCTGCAGCGGGTTCACCTCGAGGCCGCTGGGCTTATCACTGTAGTCCGAGAAGTCGGACGTTCCACTAGCTACTACACCTATGCTAAGAGCATCTCCAGCCGCGCCCCCAACAGGACCCCCCAGGCGAATTTTTAGCGCCGGTGACCGAAAATCGCCCAGTCGCGTTCCCAGGATCTCGTTTAGCGCCGGTTTGGGCGAAATCCAGAGCCGGCGGTTCCGCCCCGAACCCACCCGGTCGCACCGGCGGAAGTGAAAAGCGGCATGGGGCCGCTCTATCGGCGACTAGAAGACTTTTTCCCGCCGTTTCCTCCTGCTCCCCCCTCTCTTCTCCATTCCTCCTGCCAAACCCCGCCTCCACCCCTACCGTTCCGCCGCCATGCCGCGCGCTGCGACGGATCCCGTCGCCGCCGCCCCGCCGAAGCAAAGGAAGCCTAGAGCTCCGCTGTCCAAGCCCCCCGGCATGACCAATGCCGAGTGGAAGGCGGATGTGGAGCGCCGGGAAGCCATCACCGCCGACAGGCGTGATGACCCACAAGTGTAGGGGATCTATCGTAGTCCTTTCGATAAGTAAGAGTGTCGAACCCAACGAGGAGCAGAAAGAAATGATAAGCGGTTTTCAGTAAGGTTTTCTCTGCAAGCACTGAAATTGTAGGTAATAGATAGTTTTGTGGTAAGATAAATAGTAACGAGCAACAAGTAAATAAAGTAAATAAAGTGCAGCAAGGTGGCCCAATCCTTTATGTAGCAAAGGATAAGCCTGGACAAACTCTAATAATGAGGAAGGAGCTCCCGAGGACACATTGGGAATTATCATCAAGCTAGTTTTCATCACGTTCATATGATTCGCGTTCGGTACTTTGATAATTTAATATGTGGGTGGACCGGTACTTGGGTACTGCCCTAACTTGGATAAGCATCCCACTTATGAGTAACCCCTATTGCAAGCATCCGCAACTACAAAAAGGAGTATTAAGGTAAACCTAACCACAACATTAAGCGTATGGATCCATACCAGCCCCTAACGAAGCAACACATAAACTAGGGTTTAAACTTCTGTCACTCTAGCAACCCATCATCTACTTATTACTTCCCCATGCCTTCCTCTAGGCCCAAATAATGGTGAAGTGTCATGTAGTCGATGTTCACATAACACCACTGGAGGAAAAGACAACATACACCTCATCAAAATATCGAACGAATACCAAATTCACATGACTAGTAATAGCAAGACTTCTCCCATGTCCTCAGGAACAAACGTAACAACTCACAAAGCATATTCATATTCATAATCAGAGGACTAATAATATGCATAAAGGATCTAAACATATGATCTTCCACCAAGTAAACCAATTAGCATCAACTACAAGGAGTAATGAACACTACTAGCAACCCACAGACACCAATTTGTGGTTTTGATACAAGATTAGATACAAGAGATGAACTAGGGTTTTGAGAGGAGATGGTGCTGGTGAAGATGTTGATGGAGATTGACCCCCTCCCGATGAGAGGATCGTTGGTGATGATTTCCCCCTCCCGGAGGGAAGTGTCCCCGGCAGAACAGCTCTGCCAGAGCCCTAGATTGATTCCGCCAAGGTTCCGCCTCGTGTCGGCGGAGTTTCGTCCCGTAAGCTTGCCCACAATTTTTTCCAGGATAAAAGTGATGATATAGCAAAAGATGGACGCCAGAGGCCCACCAGGGGGCCCAGGAGATAGGTGGGCGCGCCCTATAGGGGGGGCGCCCCCCTGTCTCCTGGACAAGGTGTGGGCCCCCTGGCCTATTTCTTTCGCTCATAAATTCTTATTAAATCCAAAAAGTTGTTTCGTGGAGCTTCAGGACTTTTGGAGCTGTGCAGAATAGGTTTCCAACATTTGCTCCTTTTCCAGCCAGAATTCCAGCTGCCGGCATTCCCCCTCTTCATGGTAAACCTTGTAAAATAAGAGAGAATAGCCATAAGTATTGAGATATAATGTGTAATAACAGCCCATAATGCAATAAATATTGATATAAAAGCATGATACAAAATGGACGTATCAACTCCCCCAAGCTTAGACCTCGCTTGTCCTCAAGCGGAAGCCGAAATTGAAAACTATGTCCACATGTTTAGAGATAGAGGTGTCGATAAAAATAAAATACGGACATGAGGGCATCATGATCATTCTAATAACAGAAACATATATAGATTTGTCATATGATTTCCTATGCTCAAGTAATAAGCAATTCACAATGTCAAGTATGGTTCAAAAACTTCATTGGAAACTAACAAACTATAATCTCAGTCATTGAAGCAATTGCAATTTATCGTAACATCAGAAAGAGTCAATAATAGAGCTTTTCAGCAAGCTCACATACTCAACTATCCCGTAGTCTCCTACAATTGTTAACACTCACGATGTACTTGTGGTTATAGAGTTTCAGCCGGACACTGAGAAAGATAGGGGCTTATTGTGTTGCCTCACAACGTATTCACCTTTAGGTGATGTCAACAATAATAGCCCATGCTAACTTACATCCAATTGGATATATATATCATGATCTTTCAAACACGAGGAGCTTGCCAAAGGATAAAATGAAAAAGGGAAAGGTGAGGATCACCTTGACTCAAGCATAAAGTAAAAACATAAAGTAAATGATAGGCCCTTCGCAGAGGGAAGCAGAGGTTGTCATGCATGTTTAGGGTTGATGCACAAAATCTTAATGCAAAAGAACATCACTTTATATTGCCCCTTGTATGTGGACCTTTATTATGCAGTCCATCGCTTTTATTACTTCCACAACAAGTTCGTACAAAGCTTATTTTCTCTGCACTAATAAGTCATACATATTTAGAGAGCAATTTTTATTGCTTGCACCGATGACAACTTACTTGAAGGATCTTACTCAATCCATAGGTAGGTATGGTGGACTCTCATGGCAAAACTGGGTTTAAGGATATTTGGAAGCACAAGTAGTATCTCTACTTGGTGCAAGGAATTTGGCTAGCATGAGGGGAAAAGGCAAGCTCAACATGTTTGAAGGTCAATGACAATATACTTTAACTGAGATGTCGGAAAAACATAAACCATTACGTTGTCTTCCTTGTCCAACATCAACTCTTTTAGCATGTCATACTTAATGAGTGCTTCACAATCATAAAAGATGTCCAAGATAATATATTTATATGTGAACCCCTCTTTCCTTATCACTTCCTATTAATTGCAAAGATGACCAAGGCTATGTTCATCAACTCTCAACAATTTTTATACCTCATACTTTATATGTGTGAAGTTATCACTATCCATAAGATCAATATGGACTCTTATTCTTTCTACTTTCTCAAGATCATAGTAACATAGCAAAGCCGTTGACTCAACACTAATATTTATTATAGATAGCACACGGACTCGATTACATAAAGAGATCACAATGCAAAACTCAAAACTACTTGATCAAGATACTACTAAAAGGATCGAACTAAATAAAGCGGTAAAGATATGAGTGTGATGGTGATACGATACTGGGGCACCTCCCCCAAGCTTGGCAGTTGCCAAGGGGAGTGCCCATACCCATGTGATTATGTCCTTGGAGGTGGTGATGGTGGAGTTGTTGCATTTTTCTTCTCTAGCTTGCGTCTGAGGCTAAAATTTTCCTCCCTTAGATCCTCATTCTCGAGCTCAAGTTTCATTATCTTTTTGCATAGTGCTGCCTTGCTGTCCTGCAAAAAACGTGGTGGGATAGATAGGACCTTAGGGAGGCTTGATTTCTTGAACTCGCATGCATATCATCAGGTTGAGGTAGTGGATCGTCCTCTTCATCGGAGCTTGTCTCCTCCTTCCCCTTTGGATCATAGTCTTCTTCTTCCTCCGTGGTCCAGCCATAATGTTCCACATCCCCATATACTTTTCGGTTTGCGATATAATCAGCCATGTAGCTCTCCCCCTCCGAATCTTGGGACGACATCTTGCTTAATTCTGCAACAGGAACAGCTCGAAACGAAAACAGAGGATATTTGTGTGATACGGTGGTCAAAACCTTCGGGAGTATATATAATGAATTTTTAACGACCAAACTATGTAACATACAAGAAAACAGAGTCCGAGAGGCACACGAGGTGCCCGCGAGACAGGGGGCGCACCCTACAGGGGGGCGCCCTCATCTCTCGTGGGAGCCTCGTGTCCCTTTCGGACTACTTCTTTCTTCCTAAAATTCTAAAATATTCCAAAACTGATAAAAATTGCCATTGGAGTTGTTTTGGAGTCGGTTTACTTATTATACCACATACCTATACCTTTTCGGAGTCTGGAACGTTCTCGAAAGTGTCGCTTATGTATTCCTCAGGGGTTACAGTTTCAATAATATTAGTTTCAACATTGATAGGATTACCTGAAATATAGTGTTTAATTCTTTGACCATTTACCACCCTCGGATTTGTTCCTTCGAAGTTGTTGATTTTTATAGCACCAGAACGATAGACCTCCTCGATAACGTAGGGACCTTCCCATTTTGAGAGAAGTTTTCCTGCAAAAAAACTTAAACGAGAGTTGAATAATAACACATAATCTCCTACATTAAACTCACGCTTTTGTATCCTCTTATCATGCCAGCGTTTGACTTTTTCTTTGAAAAGCTAGGCATTCTCATAGGCTTGGGTTCTCCATTCATCAAGTGAGCTAATATCAAACAACCTTTTCTCACCGGCAAGCTTGAAATCATATTTGAGCTCTTTAATAGCCCAATATGCCTTATGTTCAAGTTCAAGAGGTAAATGACATGCTTTTACATAAACCATCTTATAAGGAGACATACCCATAGGATTTTTGTATGTAGTTCTATAGGCCCATAATGCATCAAGTTTTTTGGACCAATTCTTTCTAGATCTATTCACAGTCTTTTGCAAAATTAATTTGAGCTCTCTATTGCTCAACTCTACTTGACCACTAGACTGCGGATGATAAGGAGATACTATTCTATGATTGACATCATACTTAGCAAGCATCTTACGGAAAGCACCATGAATAAAATGTGAACGACCATCAGTCATAAGATATCTAGGGACTCCAAACCTCGGAAAAATAACTTCTTTAAGCATTTTAATAGAAGTGTTATGATCAACACTACTAGTTGCAATAGCTTCTACCCACTTAGCAACGTAATCAACAGCAACTAAAATATGTGTATAACCATTAGAGAACTAGTAGAAAAAGGACCTAATATGTGAAACATTAGTACCGGTTCGCATATGATCCGGCACTAATGCTCCCATTAGTGCCAGTTCAAATAACTTGGCGGGAGGTGACCTTTAGTACCGGTTCTTTGGGAATCTTTAGTACCGGTTCGTGCCACGAACGGGTACTAAAGATGTTGGTGCCCGGCCAGCACCTTTAGTACCGGTTCGTGGCACGAACCGGTACTATATAGGTTGTGGCAGGCGCTATTTTTAGTCCCACCTCGCTCCCCTAACAAGAATTTGACCACCTTAAGTATGTTACTTCTCAAACCATCCCAAGCATTTGGTCTTCATTGAACTCTATGTGTAGGATCTGTGGCTGCAATAGGAGTCTTCGCCGGTTCTTAAATCGGTGGTAGATTCCTATTGACGATTTAGATTCTGTACAAAAAGATCGTTGATGATCAATGTATTTTTTATATGTACTTTTGTGTAGCAGTAGCGCGTGTTTTGGCTGAAAGGCGGTACTGATCAATGTATTTTTTCTGCGTTCGGATGCACAATTTAAATATGTTATTTTTCGAACTATCACAAACATTTGGTCTTCATTGAACTCTATATATAAAAAAGAGGAAGAAGAAGCAGAAGAAGAGGAAGAAGAGGAGGAAGAAGAAGAAGAAGAGGAGGAGGAGAAGAAGAAGAGGAGGAGGAAGAAGAGGAGGAA
>NC_041385.1:51054093-51070192 GCF_002162155.2 Triticum dicoccoides
AAAAGAAGAAGAAGAAGAAGAAGAAGAAGAAGAAGAAGAAGAAGAAGAAGAAGAAGAAGAAGAAGAAGAAGAAGAAGAAGAAGAAGAAGAAGAAGAAGAAGAAGAAGAAGAAGAAGAAGAAGAAGAAGAAGAAGAAGAAGAAGAAGAAGAAGAAGAAGAAGAAGAAGAAGAAGAAGAAGAAGAAGAAGAAGAAGAAGAAGAAGAAGAAGAAGAAGAAGAAGAAGAAGAAGAAGAAGAAGAAGAAGAAGAAGAAGAAGAAGAGGAGGAGGAGGAGGAGGAGGAGGAGGAGGAGGAGGAGGAAGAAGAAGAAGAAGAAGAAGAAGAAGAAGAAGAAGAAGAAGAAGAAGAAGAAGAAGAAGAAGAAGAAGAAGAAGAAGAAGAAGTAGAAGAAGAAGAAGATGATGATATTCGTTCGGAAGATGATATTGAAGGTAATAGAGACATATGGGTCAATGTGCAGACGCCTCCAGTTCTACCATTATGTGAGTTGTTCTCTACTATATTTTTATCTTTGATATTGCTTATTCAAAAATAACTGACAACTAATTTCTATTGACAGCTTATCTCCATTCAACAAAACATGTCCGGCGCTTGGTAGACAAGACCTACTACTGTCCCGGAGCTAAACTAAAATGCGAGGAGATAGGTCATTAAGTTTCATGGCTTGAGGATCTTCCTACTGTCAAGACAAATTTTCTTCCTGCACTTAGAAATGTTAGTACTCAAAACGTGCGACCAATAGTGATGGTATTGAACTACGATCACATCTATTTAGGAATGATGGTAAGATATTTACTATTTGTCCTCAGTGCATATTTTGCATACATAATTTTTTTGCTAAACTTTCATTGCTAAGTATATTAATTAAGTACTATACAATGTTCTTCAACAGGGACTCCCGATGACAGTTGTGCCTCAGGGGATCGGGACTAAAGGTCAGATGTCAATTGTTAGCTTAAGGCCAAGATATCCTGCATTGCACATGAATGCATTCAGGATTTCTAGAAGCGATGAATGCTTAATAGTGAGAGACTGGAGGAAAATTGTTAATGATCGCATCGAAGTACTAGGGGGCAGCAATGAGAAGCGCAACCCACGATTAGGAGACAGGTTCATTGGCATGCTCCAGTATGATCAATCAGGAGAGCTATACATGTTCTATGCTATTTTATAGAGATAGAGTAGATAGCAGGAGTGATTTAGCTAGTTCTTCATGCTTCTCTTAATTAGTACTTGTCCTTTCATGTCAATGTTCTTCGTTCTGAACTTAAGTGATTTGCTTTTATGGTGTTATATATGAACGCTTATAATATCATGACAATCATGTTGAACTCGATAAAAATATTTTTGCTTCTGGTACAAGTGAATGTTTCTTCTTTAAGCTAGTAGTGCTGGTGGTGATTAGATAGCTAGTTAATTATTATATCATTTAATGAAAGAAACCGCAGATTAGTTTCAGCTGGTTGGATCCTACCTAAGTGATCAAGTATATGCCATATCCGTATATATTATAGTTGATCAAGTATAATATGGATATGGCATATACTCTAGCTAGCTAGTAGAGATATCCAATAATGCATCCAGTCGAAACTAATCCGCGGTACTTCCACCTAATGATTTAACAACTCATTATAATGTAAAACAATCACTAAATTAAATTGAAAACACAAAATTAAAGAAAAAATAGAAAAACATCCAAACATTTAGTACCGGTTGGTGTTACCAACCGGTACTAATGCCCTCCACGCAAACGGGCCTGGCTCGTGCCACATGGTGGTACTTTAGCGCAGGTTCGTGAAGAACCGGTACTAAAGGGAGGGGACCTTTAGTCCCCACTCTTTAGTGCCGGTTGGCGAACCGGCACTAAAGCCCGTCACGAACCGGCACTAAAGGCCGGTTCTGTACTAGTGGCGGCAGGAAAAGGTCCCATATAATCAAAGCCCCAAACATCAAACGGTTCAATAATAAGAGAATAATTCATAGGCATTTCTTGACGTCTACTAATGTTACCTATTCTTTGACATTCATCACAAGATAAGACAAACTTACGAGCATCTTTGAAGAGAGTAGGCCAATAAAAACCAGATTGTAGTACCTTCTATGCAGTCCTATCTCCCGCGTGGTGCCCTCCATAAGATTCAGAGTGACACTTACGTAGAATTTGTTCCTGTTCATGCTCAGGCACACAACATCTAATAACACCATCTACTCCTTCTTTATAAAGATGTGGATCATCCTAGAAGTAATGTCTTAAATCATAAAAGAACTTTTTGTTTTGCTGGTATGTGAAACTAGGCGGTATATATTTAGCAACAATGTAATTAGCATAATCAGCATACCAAGGAGCAGTACGAGAAGAATTGACAACCGCTAATTGTTCATCAGGAAAGCTATCATTAATAGGTAGTGGGTCATCAAGAACATTCTCTAACACTATAGGAAACTGATAATTTGCCGTCTGTGGATCACATATGGCAAAGACCCAAATCCAGACGGCAAAGATTTTGCCGTCAGGAAGCAGACGCAAACTCAGACGGCAAAGATAAGTCGGCGAAGAATACTTTGCCGTCAGCCTTTTGTGGAGATGACGGCAAAGATTTTGCCGTCAGTCAATATAGTTTTGCCGTTTGCCACAAAAATAACAGACGGCAAAAAACTTGTTCTTTGCCGTTAGTCAAAATGTGTGTTTTGCCGTCATCTAGGCTAAAGTACAGACGGCAAAGATTGTTTTCATTTTTTTAAGTGACGTCCGAGCAGAACATCTCGCCAGACACATGAACAACAAACAAAAACAGGTTTAGCTCACGGAGATTTTAGACTCGACACGGTGTGCTGCCTTGCATTCATCATCGGTGGTTACAGAGAAGTTACACAGTTGTCCTGAAAATTTACACAAGCACCCCTAGAAACTAAAAAAGAAAAGCAATCGAGTCCTCCATCGCAGCAACAGGTACTTCACTGCCGGCCGGCCTTCTTCTTGCCGGGACACCACTGCCGCCCGCCTCACCCTGCTCACAGCGCCGCTCGCCCGGCCCTACTCGCGGCGCCACCGAACAACCACGCACGCCCGCGCCGCTTGCCTGACAATGGTATCCACACAGCCGCCCGGCCATGCTCACTGTTTCCTCGAGGGAGAGAGGGGGCACCACCTGCCGGAGAGAGGAACACCTCTGTGGCCATCATGCGCATTGCTCGATGGAAGAGGCCGCTGCGCGCCCGAGGTAAGAAGCCTCCGTGCGCCATGCTCGCCACCCAAGCTCGTCGCCCGCGCGTCCGCCATGCTCGTTGCCGGCACGGCCGGGGGCAGGCTAGGGCGACGGGAGCCGAGGCCGGGGTCGAAGGTAGGCCGGGCCGCAGGGCGACGGGGGACAGAGCCGAGTCCAGCGACTGCTGGGGGCGACGGGGACTTGCACCACGGTCGGAGGAGGCGACGGGGGCCGGGGACCGGGGGCCGGCGGGTGCGACAGGGGCCTGGGGCCAGCGGGCATGACAGGGGCCGGGGGCCGGCGGGGGCGATGGGGTCGGGAATGGGAGTGTGGCGTTCTCCAGATCGAGAGGCAGAGAGACGTACTAGAGGGAGGAATAGTGGTGGGGGCGTGGGGGGTGTCGGGAGGATAAGGTGGAGAGAGGATGTGGGACGTGGGGCTGGTGGGTTTTGCCTCGTGGGGATGTGCGGATGAGATTCAGCCATGTCAGCGATCCGCGTGACCGATCCGTGGACTTGTGCTTTCTCTTTGCCGTCTGTGGTTCTATTTACAGACGGCAAAGTAAGCACTTTGCCGTCTGTTAATAAAATCACAGACAGCAAAGTCCTTTGCCCACTGTATTTTATATTAAAGACGGCAAAGTGAGCTCTTTGCCATCTATAATCAAAAACCAGACGGCAAAGGTTTTAGCCGTCTGTATTTATGTTGATAGACGGTAAAGTTTTCTCTTTGTCATCTGTAAAATAAAAGGCAGACGGCAAAGTTTATCACGCCGTTACTTTTTTTTTTGCCGTCTATTGTTGATGGCAAACTCATTCTTTGCCGTCTACCCGACGAAATGCTTACGACAAAGAAAGTACTGACGGCAAATCTCCTGTTTCCCATAGTGTAACCTAGACAAGTTATCTGCAATGGGGTTCTCAGCTCCCTTCTATCAATAATATGCAAGTCAAATTCTTGGAGCGAGAGAACCCATCTAATGAGTCTAGGCTTAGCATCTTTCTTTTCCATAAGATATTTAATAGCAGCATGATCAGTGTGAATAGTAACTTTGGAATCAATAATATAAGGTCTAAACTTATCACATGCAAACACAACTGCTAAGAACTCTTTTTCAGTAGTAGCATAATTTCTCTGGGCAGTATCAAGAGTCTTACTAGCATACTGGATAACATTCAATTTCTTATCGACTCTTTGCCCTAAAACAACACCTACAGTATTATCACTAGCATCACACATAATTTCAAAAGGTAAATTCCAATCAGGTGGCTGAACAATAGGTGCAGTGATCAAAGCTTTCTTAAGTACTTCAAATGCTTCTACACAATCATCATCAAAGACAAAAGGAATATCTTTTTGCAATAAATTAGTCAGAGGCCTAGAGATTTTAGAAAAGTCCTTAATGAACCTCCTATAAAAACCGGCGTGACCAAGGAAACTTCTTATACCTTTTATGTCCTTGGGAAATGGCATCTTTTCAATAGCATCAACTTTGGCTTTATCAACTTCAATAACTCTCTCGGAGATCTTGTGCCCCAAGACAATGCCTTCATTAACCATAAAGTGACACTTTTCTCAATTCAGGACGAGAATAGTGTCTTCACATCTCTGCAAAACTCGATCAAGGTTGCTCAAAGAATCATCAAAAGAGGATCCATAGACAGAGAAGTCATGCATGAATACCTCACAAATCTTTTCACAAAAATCAGAGAATATAGCCATCATGCATCTTTGAAAGGTAGCAGGTGCATTACATAAACCAAAAGGCATACGTCTATAAGCAAAAGTACCAAAAGGGCAAGTAAAAGTAGTTTTAGATTGATCCTTCGCTGACACAGGTATCTGAGAGAAACCAAAATAACCATCTAGAAAGCAAAAATGTGTGTGTTTGGATAGACTTTCTAGCATTTGATCAATAAAAGGTAAAGGGTAATGATCTTCCTTAGTAGCTTTATTTAACTTGCGGAAATCAATTACCATCTTTATCATTAGGAACAACGGTAATACCTCCCTTTTTAGGAACACAATGGAAAGGGCTTACCCATTCACTATCGGCAATGGGATAAATAATACCTGCCTAAAGGAGCTTTAATATCTCCTTTCTTACCACTTCCTTCATCTTGGGATTTAATCGTCTTTGAGGATCTCTAACTGGTTTGGCATCTTTCTCCACTAAAATTTTGTGTTGACATAATGTGGGACTAATGCCCTTAAGATCATCCAGAGTATATCCAATAGCAACTCAGTGCTTCTTCAGAGTTTTCAATAATCTTTCTTCTTCTTTCTCTGAAAGGTTAGCACTAATAATAACAGGATATATTTCTTTTTCATCAAGATAATCATACTTAAGATTATCAGGTAATGGTTTGAGTTCAAACACGGGATCACTACAAAAAAATACACTTCCGTGATGATACGTGTTTGTCACGGTAGGTCGCGTTTTTTGTCATGCATGTACATCCATGACAATTTTATGACAGAATCAAGATAGTCATACCTGTGCTGTCGTTGAAGTGTTCCATGACATTACCAAAATTATCATCACGGAAGTGTCCACTTCCATGATGATAAATCGCACGTCACAAAAGTGCTTTCGTCAAGGGTGACCGACACGTGGCATCCACCGTAACGGAACGCCGTTAAGCTTTCGGGTCGGGTTTTGGATCTGATAACCTGTTAACAGCCCCGACCAATGGGGATTTTCCACGTGTAAAATCATCATTGGTTGGAGGAAACATGTGTCGGCTCATCATTGGGACAGATGTCATCCACTCACTGGACAGAAGGCGCCTATGATACGTCGACACGTGGCAGGGCCCAACAGTGGCCCATTCCTGTGAAAAGGCCGGCCCGTTTGACTTGGTCAAAAGCTGGCGGGCCGGCCCATGGAAAGCCTGTTAACGGCCTGTTAGCATATAGCCCATTTACAGCCCGCTAACCCAAGGCCCGTTACGCCCTATGCGAATTAGGCCCAGTAGCGTCATCTGGGCCATCCAATATGATTCCATCCCGTTTTCACTTCTGGCCTATGTATGGCCCATGACGTCTTTCGGCCCATATGAGGCCCTTTGTAACTCTTGGACCATTAGTGGCCCGTGCTGAAACTGGCCCGTAATGAACATTGTATTACTTTACACCCATTAACGGCCCGAGGTGAAACTGGCCCGTAATGAACAGTGTAACACTTTATACCCATTAACGGGCCGTTATTCCGTTGGGCCGTTTCCAGCCCAAGTTAACTTTCGGCCTTCTGAGGGCCCATTTATTCTTGGGCTCATTTGCAGCATTCGGTTACTTACAGCCCGTTACTGTCATTTTCTGCTTGTGGGCCAAATTCAGCCCGTCGTTATAGTCAGCCCGTTTGTGGTCCGTTAGTCTGTTGGGCCATTTTCGTAGCATCACCAAATACGGCCTATTCACGGCCCATTACGGTCAGCCCGTAAAACATACGATTTTCATTATAGGCTCGTCTACGGCCCATTAAAGGCTAGTACAAGACCCATAAATGAGTCGGCGGCCCATGGATCCTACGTGATGTAGAAGGCCCATGGATCCTGCGAGACGTAGAAGGCCCATGGATCCTGCAAGACGTAGAAGGCCATGGATCCTACGAGACGTAGAAGGCCCATGGATCCGACGGCCCGTGAAGGGCCATGGTCGGGCGAGTTGGCCCCCATTTGAACGATATAGCATATTCAAAGAATTATCCTACTCAATACTATCACCTCTAAAAAGCATACACTATACAACAAAGAGATCAAGGCATAGAAAGGTAGAATAATCCTACACTATACAATAAAGAAATTACAGCTGATTATATCCACTGGGCATTATGGTTCGACACAGGTGATAATAAAGCATACACAAACAACAAATTACATACACTGGGCAAATACAGCTCATACATCATGGACGCGCATCAACTTAACTCCATTTGAACTATAATCTCTTCAGAAAATAGGATTGGCCGAATTCAGATAGCACAAATTTCAGTCTGCAAAATCTCCAATTCCTTCATGGTTACCTCGGTGTCTTGTTTCATTTTTTGACTCTTGCATCTAATACCTGCATGTCCAGTCTCAACTTGTTGATTATACGTTGACAATCATGTACACATTGTCTTGCCACCTCTAGTTGATGCTCGAGAACATCAGCACATTCCAATTCCAATCCATAATCATTCGGTAACGGCCATGCCGCACTGCTCGCAGATTTTTTTGTTGATGTCACTTCATCCTGAAATGTTTCTGTAAATACACATGACTAGGGCAAAAATATAGTTACAACAGTGAAGCGAACAAGACACTATTTTGTACTACATGGCAAAACAGGACTAACAATAATGTTACACGTCACTTTCACACAAAAAATGTTACACGTCATGAAGCATAAGCAGGTGATATTTTAAAAATTATAAAAAAGATAGTCTGTGCAACCTGCATATAAAAATCCCTCTTAGCTCACCAGAGGAGCATGATGTTAGGGCCCAATCGAAAACACAGAGAAGTTACAAATTTAGACAGCACGTTGCATATAAGTAAGCAAGCAGTTGGCCATTCTGTACCTCAATTAAAGTCTTAGGGAGCATAACAAACAACAGAGGATTTCATACAAACATACTACAACATGCAAAACTATGCAATCATTAGCGTATTATAAATTAGATTGTGAGCCTCATGCAATAATAGTTGGTTAATAGACTTCAAAGCTTCAGGCACACTTCGACAGAGTAATTAAATGGTAAGGCCTTTAATTATGTCAACTAATAGTGATACAAGTACCGAACATCAGGCATAATTGTTTGGGCATCTCATTAAGTGAGGACAAATAAAGCAATTGAAAAGAGAAAATTAACTATGCCTGAAACAAACAAGGAATTGAACTGTTGAGTTGCATACAGTGACTTACCTTAGCAGGTTGAAGAGGCTCAGCGCAGCTCCTACTTCTCTTGCAAGGCTCCTTCCTAACATCTTGTACTTGGAAATCCTCAATCTTATCTTCATTGCACCCCCTCTGCAAGGTGACAGAAACTAGTTACTCGTCTCCTTGGAAGATAAATATGCATACTTTCCAGTCTGTGAACACAAAAGGATGAGATTATAACAAAACAACACCACATAATGAAATGTGTCGCATCTCTTGCACTTGCACACAATGAAATGAGCATTTACTATGTCTACACTATGTAAAAACTAGGCATACCTTCGAACTGGATCTCCAGGTACTCTTGGAGAGCCTACTATAGTGTACAACCAAACCTTTATGTCACCTATAAGTTAGACAAGGCCCCACTACAGCAGCCCTTAGTGTTTAAATCGTTGACAAGCTCTGTTAGAGTGTTAGGTCAAGAACAGCAAGTAATCAAAGCAAATAGTCCTAGTATGGCTGGCTGATGCAAACAAGCAATTGAACAGATGTGTGAGCAAATCTTACATATCAAGAAAAGAAGCAAAGAAGGAGGCTTAAACACTACCAGGGAAAACCCTAGTAGTAGCGCGGGTTATGAGGCTAGCAGCAGCGCGGGTGGCCGCGCTACTAATAAGGCGCTACAGCTAACTTATAGTAGTAGCGCGGCCCGTACCCGCGCTACTACTGTTGACGATATCAGCAGCGCTTTTTGTGAACGCGCTACTATTACCTAGCTGTAGCGATTTCGCAGTCCCTCACTACTGCTATATCTTTCATCATTCCCCCCCCCCCCGTACCCCTTTCCCTTTCAGTTTCCCTTTCAGATACTAGATACTAGGTACTGCTAGTAGATATCAAATTCATAAACCATTACTGGGTAGTACTCCCTTCGTTCCAACTTACTCGTCGTGGTTTTAGTTCAAACCACGACGAGTAATTTGGAACGAAGGGAGTACTAGATAACAATTTCATGCATAGTCAACATGCATCCTCAAGCAGTACAAGGTCATATCAACGGCGATTATCATATGTAGTTCTAGATGATATCGACGACGATCATCATATGTAGTTCTAGATGATATAGCCACACACACATATGTAGTTGTAGATGATATAGCCACACACACATATGTAGTTCTAGATGATATCGAAGACAATCATCATCCTCAGGCCTGGGCGGTTGGTGTTCCTGATAGTAATTAGGATGGCCCGTCCAACACAAAGATTCTTGCCATCGAGGAATTTCTTCCACCCAACCGAGTTTAAGTGTGTGCGACCATCTGTGTCCACGCGGTAAGTACAGGTTGTGACGGAGCCCCTTGCAGTAAGGTGTAGTCCAGCTGAGCCTTCTTCATCAGGCTCGATACCATAACTCATAGATATGCTCTTTGCCAATTTCTGAAAAAGAAAACATATCAATTAATGAATAGCCTCGCAAATAACTACATATGGATTATCTACACTATTAATAGTTTCCTTAGATTCTACACTAATAAGAATGTGATCGAACTCTACACTAAAACATATCATCGGCTAGATTCCACACAACATACCATATCATTGGACTGTACACTAAGTATTTCATCGGATAATTTGCATTTGTCAGTATAACATACCATATCATGTCGATCAACCATGGTATTTGTCAGTCGGGTCACGAATGGCACCCCGACAAAGTCAGCACATGGCGGAATTATGTCCCACAGGTTGGACACCTCCTCCTCGCTCAGCCTTGTTCTTTGAGCTACGATGGCTTCATGAAATGGGTCCTCATCATCTTCATCGAGTGGGTCCTCATTATCTTCATCATCTTCATCATCTTCGTCATCTTCATCATCTTCCACCAGGTTGAGATAAATGACAGCCAGCTTGGGTCTTTCTGCTCTGAAGGAGAAGCTGATCAACTCACCACCAGTAAGACGCATACGGGCGAGGAAACGGGCCCATCCATCTCCTCCAATCTGTGACATATTGTGTCCTTTCTCGACCTCCATAGTGTACGGCCCCCTAGGAGCCTCAAATGTCACAGTGTCTCCTGTTAGCTTGTTGAATTTCAACCTCACATTGCATGGGACGATCTGTGTAAGAAAAGCAAAATGAAACAATGCAGTAGTGCCAACACTAAAAATAAAATAGTTATTACATTTCATCTAATTTCTTTCCGCCGCATGACGAAAACTCGGCTGGAAGTAGATGCCGAACAGCTTGCCAGTTGCAAGGCTGCTGGCGCACCTTGACTTGCACAGTCGACATAGTGGTGGTGGTGGTGGCGCCATTTTCCTAAAGCAATATGAGCAAAGGATTAACGATTAGATGACAAGGTACCACCTACCAAAGCATTTTGATGGCACCTATCGCCTAAGATAATTGATTAAAAAAACAAGTGGAAAATTTATCTAAATTGGCACCTATATTTTGCCAAAAAATAACTTATTACAAAAAAACAAAAGCATCTACCTATCCATGTACAGAAAAAATAACAATAAAATGGTGCATACTAAATCAACTAGCATACTAAATCCACTAGCATACTAAATCAACTAAATGACACAATGTTCTAAATCAACTAAATGACACAATGTTCTAAATCAACTAAATCAACTAGCCTACTAAATCAACTAAATCAACTAGCCTACTAAATCAACTAAATCAACTAGCCTACTAAATCAACTAAATGAAAATGTTCTAATTCAACTAGCCTACTAAATCAACTGAATCATATCAACTAAATCAACTAGCCTACTAAATCAACTAAATCAACTAGCCTACTAAATCAACTAAATCAACTAGCCTACTAAATCAACTAAATGAAAATGTTCTAAATCAACTAGCCTACTAAATCAACTGAATCATATCAACTAAATCAACTAAATCAACTAGCCTACTAAATCAACTAAATCAACTAGCCTACTAAATCAACTAGCCTACTAAATCAACTGAATGAAAATGTTCTAAATCAACTCGCCTACTAAATCAACTGAATCATATCAACTAAATCAAAATGTTGCATATAAACTAGCCTACTAAATCAAAATGTAGCAGGGAGGAGGGAGAAGGAGGGGCGACTCGAGGAGGGAGTAGAGAGCATGACGGGGGAGGAAGGAGGAACGAGGAGGGGCAGTTGGCGGCGAGTGGAGGGAGGACGGAGGAGGAAGGCGGAGCGAGGAGGGGCCGGCCAGCGGCGAGTGGAGGGAGGACGGAGGAGGTGGCCGGTACCGAGTCCAGCGAGGAGGATGAGGTGACGGCGACGCAGATCGGAGGAGGGGTGACGGGCGAGGACCGGCGGCGCGGGGGGTTGAGGGGGAGATCGTGAGTGTGTGGATCTGTGGGTTATTGCGACTAGTTAACTTAGGAGCAGCGGTTATTGCGTAAAAGCGATGCTGCTATGACCCGTAGCAGTAGTGCTCTTTGTATTAAGCGATGCCGCTATAACTGGCCTCGCGGCAGTGCCGTGGGAATTTTAGCAGTAGCGCGTCTTTGAGTGTATGCGCTACTGATAAACTTGTTTCGGTAGCGAGTTTGGTCCGCGCGCGCTACTGCTACTTAGCAGCAGCGCCTAATTTTAAAGCGCGCTGCTGGTAAGATTCTGTGTATAGGCTTTTCCCTAGTAGTGAAAGACCATCACTTGACTGACCAGATTTAAGGGGCATTTAAACATCATGTGCAATGTATGAACTAACATAAACATTGCATATTCCAGATTCTACAATGGAATGCACATGTATTAGGTTATGCCATGTATGATGATGCCTAAATGTACGGATAGCAGGCAGGAGTGATTCATCATTGCACGCACAATTGAATTGCAAGTTAAGGGCCAGTTCGATTCCGCCTTTCCAGGGCATATTGTCAAAATAAGCCATAAAAGATGTAAAGAAGTCATTTTTGAGTTATGGGCTTGGGATTAACTAATTTCGCTTTGGAGGGGGGTGTTTCGGGTAGAACCTCACTAAAAATTGAAGGGAAGGGGAATAGTGAAATGACTCTGTTGTCTGCCTATATTACACTCAAAATGCAACTGCTGACGCCCGTGTCACACCTGACCCTCAAGTAAAAACAAACACGCAAGCACTCATTACCCTGCCCGCTTGCATCTCCTCTCCCCTTTCCCTCTACCTCGATCCCCTGCCTGCAGCACTAGGGTTCCTCCAGCGAGCCGTCGCCACTGGTCCCATCTGGCCTAGTCCTCGACGAGATGCTATGTCCAGCTAGGCTACATGGCCGGCGGGTAGGGGCAAATCTCCCTGGCTGCTCCTCCCTCTGGCGCCGCCCCTCATTCCCATGGTCTCCAGCAGCTGCTCCATTGTGGTTCGTCCAACGCACTACTCCGGCGGGCGCTGCACAACTACGGGTGATGCCACACTATGACAGAAGGCACCTTGTTCCCCATTCCCTCCTCCCAGGCCATGGCCTTGAGGTGCTGTTGAAGGATGAGCTCATCCAACAAGGTGAGGATCTCCTCTGATTTTTTGCCAAATTTTCATTCTGATCTAATATACGATGAATTGCTATGAGTTGCTTCTGCTGCTGCTATATGATGCAATGCTATGAGCTGCTCCTGCTGCTGCTATTTGATGAAATGCCATGAGTTGTTGCTGCTATATGATGAGCTGCTATGAGCTGCTGCTGCTATATGATGAATTGCTATGAGCTGCTGCTGCTATATGATGAGTTGCTACAAGCTGCTCCTGCTGCTGCTATATGATGAATTGCTATGAGATACTCCTGCTGCCGCTATATGATGAATTGCTATGAGCTGCTCCTGCTGCTGCTATATGATGAATTGCTATGAGTGCTGCTGGTATATGATGAATTACTACAATGGGTTCAATTTGTGATGTTTGCAAGTCAAATTAATTTCCATATGAGTAGCAAAATGAAAAATATATATAATGCAATCTAGACTTTCTACTGATCGTACCAAAGATAAGCTGAAAACGCAATGAAAAGAACTGGTTGGCGTATTACATGGAGCTTATATTCACAGGTGCTTATTTTCTTAGGATAACTCGTAATAACTGTCCCTAAGAAACTTGGCTAATAGAACTGGCATACAAATAACATGTCACGATGATTGTAATAGAGGAGTGACGTACCATAGCACACTGTATAGGCTCACCGCTGCCTCTCCTTTTTTTGCGATGTTCCATGAAATTGCCACATACATCTTGTGCTGTTTCATTGTGTAACCCTGTCTGCAAGTTGACACGGCTAATTTCAGACATCTCTACATGATACTACATTGCATATCCCTTGCGCATATTTAAACCACCAATTAATGATTGTGTGCGTACCATAAACTAGCCATGACTCTGTATGTTGGACTGGCGGGCACTCTAAGGGAGCCTAATGTAGTGCACTGGAATTCCTACATGCCACCTGCGGTTTTGTGTAATGTACTGCCCCTGTTCCTAAATATATGTCTTTGTAGAGATTCCAGTATGGACCACATACATATGTATATAGATGCACTTTCGAGTGTAGATTCACTCATTTTGCTCCGTATGTAGCCTATAGTGGAATATCTAGAAAGACTTATATTTAGGAACGGAGGTATGAGGTAGTATCATGTATGACATCTACGTATCTAATTTAGCAGCCAGTAGTAGAAATCATTGTCTACACAAAGGGATTACTGGTCAAAAATCCTAGCAAAGCACGCTGGCAGGCACAGAACAATACAAGAGAGAGAGAGGCGCTTACAAGATCATAGCAATGCCTCAGTCCAGGATCTTGGTTGGCTAAGTTGTTAGATCCAGAAGAAACATCGTCCTTGTAGTTTTTGCCAGCTGCATAACAGGTAACAGCGAACGGTTAGTATATTTGAAGTACATCGGGCAGGTGATGATGGACGGGTTTAAAGGTGAAAGGTACCTAGGCCGTGGCGGGTGCTTGGCATCTCTCCAGACTGTGGGAATCAGGTTAGAAACGTCGCGGGTGATGATGCTGCGCGGGCTGTCGGGGTCCTGTAAGGAGATCTAGAACCGTCGAGTAGGGTGTTTGTGGAGCGGCTCGAGTAGGGTCGACTATGGTGTGGGCGAAGCGGATCCGCGGTCGTGGACGAGGGCGTAGGTGAAGCTGCTCTAGTTGTTGGGTTAAGGATGGTGTCGACGACGCGGATCTGCGGCCGTGGACGGGGCGTCAGAAGCTGCTCCGGTGGTTGGGTTATGGATGGTGTCGACGATGTGGATCTGGTAGGGTTGAGGAAGGTGTCGGTGAAGTGGATGAGAGGCCGTCGACGGGGGCGTCGGTGGGGCGGCTCCGGGCGGTGTGGACGAAGCGTCTCCGGTGGGGAGTACGAATGAGCCGCTCCAGATGCGTGGCGGTTGACGAGAGTACTGGCGAAGCAGATCCGGCGCCGTGGACAAGGCCGGCGCTGAATGGGCTGTGGTACAGTGGTGGATGAGCAACCTACTTGTTTCTAGGGGAGGTGGGAGGGGTAGATACGGCCGCAGAAGCAGATCCGGCGAGGTGGACGCCGCTGGCAGTGAATGGGCTATGGTACGCCGGTGAATGAGAAGTCTAGGATTTCAAGAGGGAAGGGGAGAAAGGGCGATGAAGTACGGACGGCGTGATGTAAGATGCTCTGGTGCTGTGGAGTTAGTCGTTTTTGCGGGAGGGGGAGAGGAAATGGGGGTGCCGTGTAGTGGGGGGAACCAGAAGTTACCAAAGCAGCCTCGACCTATCATGTACATGAGGGCGGTATTGTAACTGTTGGTCTCCGTGCACCAAGGACAAAAGGGGGATTTCGCATGCTAAAGACTAAGGTGGCAGAAATTTTAGAAGGAGGCGGGAGATTTTGCCGCCCGCAGGATCGTTCATATCCAGTTTCAACTAATTTTGGACCGTGCTAGTGGGAAGGTCATGCTAGATTGTGTACACGGGGCACGCGTCAGCAGTTAATAACTGGTGTGAAGTCCACCCTAGAAAAAAAGACAATAACTCGGGATGATGCGCCGATAACTTGGACGTTCACACGGGCGCGGCCAATCGTACGGGTGTAGTGGCGTGTTCACAAAAAAAAGGATCAAATGCTCAGCCTATGTATTTCTCATGTAAATAGATAATTTAGTGCCATTAGTTATTTACTTTAAACATAATGCATTGACGTGTTAGTGTAGAGGCGCACAAATAGAAATGGATATTGTAGTTAGCTACTTAAAAGTGTTACCTCATATGATTACATAGCCTCCATTTCATAAATTGCATACCCGTTGAATTCATATATGAATATTACATATATTACTTCAAAATAGAAACTTCAATCATCCAAGACTAATGAATTTGAATGCAAGAGTAACAATGGTGCATGTGCATGATAGCTACATTGGTTGTTTGAAGAAACATCACTGTAACTTTGGCATGCACAACTGAAAAGGTTTATTTTAATAGAAAAAAATGTGATATGTGAGTGTCCAATCTTTATAGAGTTGAATCGATATTGTACTTTGGCCACGATACGAAGTAGATATTGACTTATGTTCAAGCGTTGCACGTCCACGATTGCTAGATAGTGATACGTGAATGAATTGTGCAATCTCTCTCACACACATACATATCTCATTTCCCTATGGGCATCGGAATCACACACGTGCACTTCGTGTATTTCTCTCCCTCCGTCAGGGTTAAATTCGTCTTTCTACCCCGTCCTACAAGTCTCTCACACCGAAACACACACGCTCTCTATGTATAACACGCCCACCCCTTTAATTCCGCCCACCCACAGCCACTAATGTCTTAAAGTATAATAATGTCTCTCACACATATGCTATCAACCTATCCCTTAATATAGCTAGATATGTGTCACACAAACTCCTTCTCCCTACTAGCAAGATGCCCATGCGTTGCACGGAACATCAAGATGCATTTGTATGAGAAGTTTATCTTGTGGGAGAAAAGGATGAACGAGGGAATGCCTTATTTGCAAATGCGGAGAGGGGTGTGGGTATCTTTTTGCAAAATTGCCATATTTTCCTTCCTGTCCG
>NC_041385.1:51070731-51123116 GCF_002162155.2 Triticum dicoccoides
AGCAGAAGGGTGACAACTCGATCTGATCATAATCTGTCAATTGGTTTCTCTCTCAAACATTGTGTCTCGGTGCCTCGCTCTATAGCCCCCTCGATATGTACACTTCTCGCGCGCGCACAGCTATAGTGACGATGACGCTGAACCCAGTGTGCCTTGTTTTTACCGGCCTCATGTGATAGTTTTCACCCTGTTTTCTGTTAATTAACAAGGCAACCTTTTCTTTGTTACTACTAGTGAATCTGAAATCATTCGGGGCAGACATAGAATATATCACTTCAACCCAATCATCGCAGCAACTATTTTAAAAGAAATTAGCTAGCTGCCCGTGCGTTGCATGGAACATCAAGATGCATTTGTATGAGTAGTTTATCTTGTGAGAGAAAAGGCTGAACGAGGGAAGACCTTATTTGCGAACGTGGAGAGACGTGTGGGTATATTTTTACAAAATTGCCATAGTTTCTTTCCTATCCATTAGATATAAATCCGACGGCCTATATTGCAGGATGGCACGCACACCATCATCACCAACTCTGTTTTCTACTACCTCCGTCCGAAAATACTTGTCATCAAAATGGATAAAAATAGATGTATCTAAAACTAAAATACGTCTAGATACATTTCCTTTTATCCATTTTGATGACAAGTATTTCCGGACGGAGGGAGTATTTGTCTTTTTAGAGATTTCAACAAGTGACTATGACCGGACCTTACCAACATACTCAAAAAAGTAGTCCATAATTTTGATGTTACCCTCTTTTCTTGGCGGTACAGTGCCATCTGGATACCTCATAAATAAATCAAGGACAAATCTGACCCCATCCTCAAAAGACATACGTAGCAAAATGAGTGAATCTACACTCTAAAATATGTCTACATACACATCCGTATGTGGTAGTCCATTTGAAATCGGAAAAATACAAATATTTAGGAACGAATGGAGTATATATAAGAGTAGACATGGAGATATATCTCCAGCATGGTCTACAACAAAAATGTGCTGGGCTGGTTAGCGCCGGATGCTCGCAACACGATGACATGAGTTCGAATTCTGTCTTTTAGCTTTAGATTTTTATATTATATATTACTCTACTTATTTAATATATACTTCTTTCGCTACTGTACTGACAGTGGAACCCACAGAGTACTTAGAATATTAAGGATGGACATGTTTCTTTTTAACTTTCTGTACGAAGCTGTAGCCCTCCTGCAAGTCACGTGTACACTGTACATGCAATTAACTTTTTATAGAGGGACAATCATACAGGCAATTAACTCAAATGGATTGGATGTCACTCTATTATTTCCAGCATAAAGAGCATCTCCAACGGCAGCCGGCAAATTTCCTCCTGCTTCTTTCCACGGAGGACGACATCAAACGCCAGCGGCATACATTTTTACAACTCTAACCAACCAGATGAAATTCGTGCAAACGCGGACAAATTTCATATAAGCATGAAGGATTTCGTATAAAAAAGCTGGATCTTCATATAAACATGATGGATTTCATTACATTTACATGAACTAAGAGGTGCCAATCCGGCTCTCCTGTATAATTAATACTCCCTCCGTCCGAAAATACTTGTCTTAAAAATGGATATATCTAGACTTATTTTAGTTCTAAATGGCCGCCCGCGGATCCCTTTGTCTTCCTCATGTCCGTCAGACACTTGCGGGGTCGACGAAGGTCCTCGGAAGAGACGAAGCAGCAAAGAAACCACCTGAATCCACGGTCGTCGCCTCGGCGGTGGCCTTCATGGGTCCCAAGTGGCGGCGGCCCCCCGTGTTCTACTTCTCCTCGATGATGGCGGCAGACACGGAGAAGCTGCCCCCCGACTCGTCGCTCTCCACGCACTTGGCTTCTGTCTCTGCCTGCATGGCGCTGCCGCAGGCACGGGAGGCGCGCCCACAGATACGGGAGGCGCGGCCACCAAAGACACTGGTGGCCCGGTACGACGCGACAACGATGGCGCCCGTACCGGCGTGCTCGCCGCCGTGCCGGCGTGGAGAAACTCGCCACTCCTCATCGAGCTGAACTGGTGCGGCGAGTTGATGAACCACGCGCCTGCTTGGGGCGGCAACTGGCTCCGTCGGGCCAAGCAAGGTTGGTGAAGCACCGAGCAGCCTCGTCCGTATCTGGAGGGCTCGGTGGGCCACCCAGCCGGGTAATATGCCGGAGAACGGCTCATCGGAAGCCATCGGAAGGGTGGAGAAAATGGTGAAGGAGGAGATGGGGGAGCGGCGGAGGGGTGCAATTTTTGCCCACTGTCTTTCTGACCTCGTGTAAATAGAGGGCGGACGGTAGGAGCTTGGCCGGCGTGTGGCCTCGTTTAAACCGAGGGCGGACGGGAGGAGCTCGGCCGGTGTTGCGTTTAATTCCGGCCCGCTCATTGATTCGTCTCCAACTTATCTATAATTTTTTATTGTTCCATGCTACTTTATCTACTGTTTTGGACTATATTGGGCTTTATTTTCCACTTTTATATTATTTTTGGGACTAACCTATTAACCGGAGGCCCAGCCTAGAATTGTTGTTTTTGCCTATTTCAGTGTTTCGAAGAAACGTAATATCAAACGGAGTCCAAGCGGAATGAAACCTTCAGGAACGTGATTTTCTCACCGAACGTGATCCAAGAGACTTGGACCCTACTCCAAGGAACAAAAGAGGCGGTCATGAGGGTGGGGGGCGCCCCCCTAGGGCGCGTCCCCCTGCCTCGTGGGCCCCCTGTTGCTCCACCAACGTACTCCTTCCTCCTATATATACCTACGTATCCCCAAACGATCAGATCAGGAGCCAAAAACCTAATTCCACTTCCACAACCTTCTGTATCCACGAGATCCCATCTTGGGGCCTGTTCCCGAGCTCCGCCGGAGGGGGCATCCTCCACAGAGGGCCTATACATCAACACCATAGCCCCTCCGATGAAGTGTGAGCAGTTTACTTCAGACCTTCGGGTCCACAGCTAGTAGCTAGATGGCTTGTTCTCTCTTTTTGGATCTCAATACAATGTTCTCCCCCTCTCTCGTGGAGATCTATTCGATGTAATCTTCTTTTTGCGGTGTGTTTGTTGAGACCGATGAATTGTGGGTTTATGATCTAGCTTATCTATGAACAATATTTGAATCTTCTCTGAATTCTTTTATGTATGATTGAGTGATCTTTGCAAGTCTCCTCGAATTATCCTTTTGGTTTGGCCAACTAGATTGGTAGTTCTTGCAATGGGAGAAGTGCTTGGCTTTGGGTTCAATCTTGCGGTATCCTTTCCCAGTGACAGAAGGGGCAGCAAGGCACATATTGTATTGTTGCCATCGAGGATAACAAGATGGGTTTTTTATCATATTGCATGAATTTATCCCTCTACATCATGTCATCTTTCTTAAGGCATTACACTGTTTTTAACTTAATACTCTAGATGCATGCTGGATAGCGGTCGGTGAGTGGAGTAATAGTAGTAGATGCAGAATCGTTTCGATCTACTTGTCTTGGACGTGATGCCTATGTAGATGATAATTACCTAGATATGCTCATAACTATGCTCAATTCTGTCAATTGCTCAATAGTAATTTGTTCACCCACCGTAGAATATCTATGCTCTTGAGAGAAGCCACTAGTGAAACCTATGGCCCCCGGGTCTATTCTCATCATATCAATCTCCATTACTTTATTACTTGCTTTGTTTTTACTTTGCCTTTTACTTTTCACTTTGCATCTTTAAACCAAAAATACCAAAAATATTATTTATCATCTCTATCAGATCTCACTCTGGTAAGTGACCGTGAAGGGATTGACAACCCCTAATCGCGTTGGTTGCGAGGAGCTATCGTTTTGTGTAGGTACAAGGGACTTGTAAGTGGTCTCCTACTGGATTGATACCTTGGTTCTCAAAAACTGAGGGAAATACTTACGCTACTTTGCTACATCATCCTCTCCTCTTCGGGGAAATCCAATGCAGTGCTCAAGAGGTAACAAGAAGAATTTCTGGCACCGTTGCCGGGGAGGCTCACGCAAGAGCAAGTCAACCATACCAAGTACCCATCATAATCCCTATCTCTCTCATTACAATGTTTGCCATTTGCCCTCGTTTTCCTCTCCCCCACTTCACCCTTGCCATTTTATTCACCCTCTCTTTCCCAATCTCTTTCTCTCTTTTCCCGTTGCCTTATTGTTTGCTTGTGTGTTGGATTATTTGTTGCCATGGCGCAAGATAATACCAAATTGTGTGACTTATCGAATACCAATAATAATGATTTCCTTAGTACTCCGATTGCTCCTCTTAATAATGATGAGTCTTGTGAAATCAATACCGCTTTGTTGAATCTTGTTATGAAAGATCAATTCGCCGGCCTTCCTAGTGAAGATGCCGCTACTCATCTAAACAATTTTGTTGATTTGTGTGATATGCAAAAGAAGAAAGATACGGATAACAATATTGTCAAAGTGAAGTTATTTCCGTTTTCACTTAGAGATCGTGCTAAAGTTTGGTTTTCGTCTTTGCCTAAAAATAGTATTGATTCTTGGAACAAATGCAAAGATGCTTTTATCTCTAAGTATTTTCCTCCCGCTAAGATCATCACTCTTAGGAACGATATTATGAATTTTAAGCAACTTGATCATGAGCATGTTGCCCAATCTTGGGAAAGAATGAAATTGATGCTTCGCAACTGCCCTACTCATGGTTTGAATTTATGGATGATCATACAAATTTTTTATGCCGGATTGAATTTTGCTTCTAGAAATCTTTTAGATTCGGCCGCGGGAGGCACGTTTATGGAAATTACGTTTGGAGATGCAACAAAATTGCTTGATAATATTATGGCTAATTATTCTCAATGGCACACAGAAAGATCTTCTAGTAAAAAGGTGCATGCTATAGAAGAAATCAATGTTTTGAGTGAAAAGATGGATGAACTTATGAAGATGTTTGCTACTAAAAATACTTCTCTTGATCCCAATGATATGTCCTTGTCTACTTTGATTGAGAATAATAATGAATCTATGGATGTGAATTTTGTTGGTAGGAATAGTTTTGGAAACAACGCATACAGAGGGAACTTTAATCCTAGGCCTTATCCTAGTAATCCTTCTAATAATTATGGAAATTCCTGCAACAACTCTTATGGGAATTTTAATGAATGCCCTCCGAATTTGAGAGTAGTGTTAAAGAGTTTATGAATTCACAAAAGAATTTTAATGCTTTGCTTGAAGAGAAATTGCTTAAAGTTGATGATTTGGCTAGGAACGTTGATAGAACTTCTCTTGAAATTGATTCTTTAGAGCTTAGATCTATTCCTCCTAAGCATGACATCAATGAGTCTCTCAAAGCCATGAGAATTTCCATTGATGAGTGCAAAGAAAGAACCGCTAGGATGCGTGCTTCCAAAGATGCCTTTATTAAAGCGTGTTCTTCCAATTCCTATGAAAATCAAGATGAAGATATAAAAGTTATTAATGTGTCCCCCATTAAATCTTTGTTTTGCAATATGAATCTTGATGAAACTAAAGGTGATCTTCCTTTACCTAGAAGGTGTTTTAAGAATTCGGAGTTTCTAAATCTTGATGATGAAATTGATAAATGTGGGATTGAAAGAAATAAAAACCTAGATGTTCCTAAACCTACTATTTTGGATCTCAAGGAATTTAATTATTAAAATTGCTCTTTAATTGGTTGTATTTCCTTGTTGCAGTCCGTGCTAGATTCTCCTCATGCTTATAGTCAAAATAAGGCCTTTACCGAACACATTGTTGATGCCTTGATGCAATCTTATGAAGAAAAACTTGAGTTGAAAGTTTCTATCCCTAGAAAACTCTATGATGAGTTAGAACCTACTATTAAAATTAAAATTAAAGATTATGAGTTTCATGCCTTGTGTGATCTGGGTGCTAGTGTCTCTACTATTCCCAAAACTTTGTGTGATTTGCTAGATTTCCGTGACTTTGATGATTGCTCTCTAAACATGCATCTTGTGGATTCCACTATTAAAAAGCCTATGGGAAGAATTAATGATGTTCTTATTGTTGCAAATAGGAATTATGTGCCCGTAGATTTTATAGTTCTTGATATAGATTGCAATCCTTCATGTCCTATTATTCTTGGTAGACCTTTCCTTAGAACGATTGGTGCAATTATTGATATGAAGGAAGGGAATATTAGATTCCAATTTCCCTTAAAGAATGGCATGGAACACTTCCCTATAAAGAAGATATAATTACCATATGAATCTATCATGAGAGCCACTTATGGATTGCCTACCAAAGATGGCAATACCTAGATCTATCCTTGCTTTTATGCCTAGCTAGGGGCGTTAAACGATAGCGCTTGTTGGGAGGCAACCCAAATTTATTTTTGTTTTTTTGTTTTTTATTCTGTTTAGGAATAAATAATCCATCTAGCCTCTGTTTGGATGTGCTTTTATCTTTTAATTAGTGTTTGTGCCAAGTAGAACCTATAGGATAACCTACGATGATAGTTGATTTGATTCTGCTGAAAAACAGAAACTTTGCACGCACGAATATAATTTTGTTAAATCACAGGAACGTGATTTTGTGTTGATTATTTTTTCTGATGTTCAACAATAAATTTTACAGGACTTCCTATTTTGGTAGAATTTTTAGAGTTCCACAATTTGCGTTAGTTACAGATTACTACAGACTGTTCTGTTTTTGACAGATTCTGTTTTGCGTGTGTTGTTTGCTTATTTTGATGAATTTATGGATAATAAAATAGTTTATAATCCATGGAGAAGTTGGAATACAGTAGATTTAACACCAACATAAATAAAGAATGAGTTCATTACAGTACCTTTAAGTAGTCTTTTGTTTTCTTTCTCTAACGGAGCTCACGAGATTTCTATTTAGTTTTGTGTTGTGAAGTTTTCAAGTTTTGGGTGAATTCTTTTAATGGATTATGGAACAAGGAGTGGAAAGAGCCTAAGCTTGGGGATGCCCATGGCACCCCCAAGATAATCCAAGGACACCAAAAAGTCAAAGCTTGGGGATGCCCCGAAAGGCATCCCCTCTTTCATCTACTTCCATCGGTAATTTACTTGGAGCTATATTTTTATTCACCACATGATATGTGTTTTGCTTGGAGCGTCTTGTATTATTTGCGTCTTTTCTTGTTAGTCTACCACAATCATCCTTTCTGTACACACCTTTTGCTAGAGCCATACATGAATTTGAATTTGTTAGAATACTCTATGTGCTTCACTTATATCTTTTGAGCTTGATAGTTTTGCTCACAATGCTTCACTTATATCTTTTGAGCGTGATAATTTTTGCTCTAGTGCTTCACTTAGATCTTTTAGAGAACGGTGGTGGATTTGTTTTAAAGAAACTATTGATCTCTCATGCTTCACTTATATTATTTTGAGAGTCATTAATAGCATGGTAATTTGCTTAATATTAATATACTTGGTATTCAAGATTTGTGAAACTTTCTTTTGAGTGCATTGAATGCTAAGATAAGTTTGATGCTTGATAATTGTTTTGAGATATGGAGGTGATAATATCAAAGTCGTGCTAGTTGGGTGATTATGAATTCAAATAATGCTTGTGTTGAAGTTTGCAAGTCCCGTAGCATGCACATATGGTTAAAGTTGTGTAACAAATTTGAAACATGAAGTGTACCTGGCTTGTGCATCCTTATGAGTGGCGGTCGGGGACGAGCGATGGTCTTTTCCTACCAATCTATCCCCCTAGGAGCATGCGCGTAGTACTTGATTTTTGATGACTTCTAAATTTTTGCAATAAGTATATGAGTTCTTTTGACTAATGTTGAGTCCATGGATTATACGCACTCTCACCTTTCCGCCGTTGCTAGCCTCTTCGGTACCGTGCATTGCCCTTTCTCAACTTGAGAGTTGGTGCAAACTTCACCGGTGCATCCAAACCCCGTGATACGATACGCTCTATCACACATAAACCTCCTTATGTCTTCCTCAAAACAGCCACCATACCTACCTATCATGGCATTTCCATAGCCATTCCGAGATATATTGCCATGCAACTTCCATCATCATCATCATGACATACATTACTTTTGTCATATTGCCATTGCATGATCATGTAGTTGACATCGTATTTGTGGCAAAGCCACCATGCATTATTTTTCATACATGTCACTCTTGATTCATTGCACCATCCCGGTACACCGCTGGAGGCATTCATATAGAGTCATATCTTGTTCTAAGTTTCGAGTTGTAATCCTTATGTTGTAATCAATAGAAGTGTGATGATCATCATTATTAGAGCATTGCCCAAAAAAAAGAGAAAGGCCAAAAAAAAGGCCCAAAAAAAGAAAAAAAGGGGGGCAATGCTACTATCTCTTTTTCCACACTTGTGCCTCAAAGTAGCACCTTGTTCTTCATGTAGTGAGTCTCATATATTGTGCTTCAAAGTAGCACCTTGTTCTTCATGTAGTGAGTCTCATAAGTTGTCTTTTTATACTAGTGCGAATTTTTCATTATAGAACTTGGCTTGTATATTCCTACGATGGGCTTCCTCAAATGCCCTAGGTCTTCATGAGCAAGCGAGTTGGATGCACACCCACTAGTTTTCTTTTGTTGAGCATTCATAGCTCTAGTGCATCCGTTGCATGGCAATCCCTACTCCTCATGTTGAAATCAATTGATGGGCATCTCCATAGCCCGTTGATTATCCTCGTCGATGTGAGACTTTCTCCTTTTTTGTCTTCTCCACACAATCCCCATCATCATATTCTATTCCACACATAGTTCTATATCCATGGCTCATGCTCATGTATTGCGTGAAGGTTGAAAAAGTTTGAGATTATTTAAGTATGAAACAATTTCTTGGCTTGTCATCGGGGGTATAGAAGCTGGGAACATCTTTGTGTGATGAAAATGAAGCATAGCCTAACTATATGATTTTGTAGGGATGAACTTTCTTTTGCCATGCTATTTTGAGAAGACATGATTGCTTTGATTAGTATGCTTGAAGTATTATTATATCAATATGAACTTTTGTCTTGAATATTTCGGATCTGAATATTCATATCACAATTAAGAAGATTTACATTGAAATTATGCCATAGTATCACTCCGCATCAAAAAATCTCTTTTTATAATTTACCTACTCGAGGACGAGCAGGAATTAAGCTTGGGGATGCCTGATACGTCTCCAACGTATCTATAATTTTTGATTGCTCCATGCTACTTTATCCACTGTTTTGGACTATATTGGGCTTTATTTTCCGCTTTTATATTATTTTTAGGACTAACCTATTAACCGGAGGCCCAGCCCAGAATTGCAGTTTTTTGCCTATTTCAGTGTTTCGAATAAACGGAATATCAAACGGAGTCCAAACGGAATGAAACCTTCGGGAACGTGATTTTCTCACCGAACGTGATCCAGGAGACTTGGACCCTGCTCCAAGGAACAAAAGAGGCGGTCACGAGGGTGGGGGGCGCGCCCCCCTGCCTCGTGGGCCCCCTGTTGCTCCACCAACATACTCCTTCCTCCTATATATACCTACGTATCCCCAAACGATCAGAATAAGAGCCAAAAACCTAATTCCACCACCGCAACCTTCTGTATCCACGAGATCCCATCTTGGGGCCTGTTCCGGAGCTCCGCCGGAGGGGGCATCCACCACGGAGGGCTTCTACATCAACACCATAGCCCCTACGATGAAGTGTGAGTAGTTTACTTCAGACCTTCGGGTCCATGGCTAGTAGCTAGATGGCTTCTTCTCTCTTTTTGGATCTCAATACAATGTTCTCCCCCTCTCTCGTGGAGATCTATTCGATGTAATCTTCTTTTTGCATTGTGTTTGTTGAGACCGATGAATTGTGGGTTTATGATCCAGCTTATCTATGAACAATATTTGAATCTTCTCTGAATTCTTTTATGTATGATTGAGTTATCTTTGCAAGTCTCTTCGAATTATCCTTTTGGTTTGGCCAACTAGATTGGTAGTTCTTGCAATGGGTGAAGTGCTTAGCTTTGGGTTCAATCTTGCGGTGTCCTGTCCCAGTGACAGAAAGGGCAGCAAGGCACGTATTGTATTGTTGCCATCGAGGATAACAAGATGGGGTTTTTATCATATTGCATGAATTTATCCCTCTACATCATGTCATCTTGCTTAAGGTGTTACTCTGTTTTTAACTTAATACTCTAGATGCATGCTGGATAGCGGTCGATGAGTGGAGTAATAGTAGTAGATGCAGAATTGTTTCGATCTACTTGTCTTCGACGTGATGCCTATGTACATGATCATTACCTAGATATGCTCATAACTGCGCTCAATTCTGTCAATTGCTCAACAGTAATTTGTTCACCCACCGTAGAATATCTATGCTCTTGAGAGAAGCCACTAGTGAAACCTATGGCCCCCGGGTCTATTCTCATCATATCAATCTCCATTACTTTATTACTTGCTTTGTTTTTACTTTGCCTTTTACTTTTCACTTTCCATCTTTATACCAAAAATACCAAAAATATTATTTATCATCTCTATCAGATCTCACTCTCGTAAGTGACTGTGAAGGGATTGACAACCCCTAATCGCGTTGGTTGCGAGGAGCTATCGTTTTGTGTAGGTACGAGGGAATTGTGTGTGGTCTCCTACTGGATTGATACCTTGGTTCTCAAAAACTGAGGGAAATACTTACGCTACTTTACTGCATCATCCTCTCCTCTTCGGGGAAATCCAACGCAGTGCTCAAGAGGTAGCACTCATGAACGGACGTGTGGCCGGAGTAGGATTCTCAATTTGCATGCGGTTTTAACGGAGGACTTTAATGGAGGCGTCGGGCGTGCAGCGGGCGGCGCAGTACTATTCGATTTGACAGCATTAATGAGCCGTCAAATCACAAAGGCCCTCGCCTCTCGTGAAACTGACCGAGCTAGGCTGCCCCGCCCTCTAGCCTTTTAAAAAATGTATATACTCCACTTTTGTACAGCATTAGTATCGATGGATTGCGCCATGGAGCAAAAGTTGAAATTAAAAAAAAGGTGGTACATATAGAGAATGCTCGTGAACTATGTGTCATGCATGGCAATAAATAAAGTACTACATGATACTTATACGATACATGGCACAGGAGTACTAAGTATTATTAATACAGTTTTGCTAGAACTCATCTAGATGAGATATAATTTGGTTTCATTCATCTTTTATAGCCATTGGATGTGATGCTATAAGATGCGTGTGTGCTGACGTGGGTTGTATTTGTTCTTGTGCAACGAACTGACCACTGCATGTCATGTTTGATAGTCTCAAGTCATTAAAAGCATACAAGCCCCACATCTCTTCTTGGTTGATTCCTCTATTTATGTCAAAAAATAAGAAACAACGTGAGAGTTAATGCACCACGCCTATGTGTTTACTAGTATTTGGTTTTCGTAAGATGACTTAATACTCACCTAGACTGAGGGAGTATTCGATTTGACAGCGGGCGGCGCAGTTCCCAATACGGCTTGAATGCAGACAAGGGAGGGAGTAGCGGTTCCCGATATGTTGAACGGCCTATGCATCCTCCTTCAATTAATGCATGATGGAAGTAATGGGAGGAGGTACGGGAAAAGAGGTTGCACGATGTGAATGCAACGTGGTTTGCCGTCATTGCCCTCATATAAAGGCGCCCCTCCATTCCAATGGATTTACCACATCGTACGCACCTAAGCACATGCCTAAGAACCTACACTAAGTGCAAAAGAGCTCGCTCCAGACCCATGGTGGCGATGCGCGTCAGCGGCCAGCGGCTACGCCAGATGGTCCACCACGCCAGCCTACGCCATGGTGCCGAGGATCGTCTCCAGACGGTGTTGGAGACCGGCTGGTGGATGGCCGCCGTCGACGCCAACTACGACTCTCAGTTGGACCAGATGATCATTGCCACCAGCAACAAGTTCACCGTCCTCAAGAAGCTCGCGGACGACATCGCCGTACTCCTCCAGCCTGCGCGTCCGGGCTCCTCATTGCCAGCCACCCTAATCGGCCTCCATGGCCGGAACCTCTTTCAAGCACTGGTGGCCCTGCGACTGCCCGCCGACGCCATGAAGAATGTCCACCTGGAGGTCGCGCTCGCCGCGAGGCGCCTCGCCCTGCAAGAATTCATCGACCTACACATCCACGCGTACGAGCAAATCGTGTACATAGGTATCTACAAGGCCAGTGAGGACGCTACGATGTTGGCCTTCCTCAACCAGCTGGAAGCCTTGGACGCCTTTGTTGAGAAGCACCTCGACCTCGCCACAAAAGCCGCCGCTCCTTAGCCACCGGTCGGTGGCCCGGCGCACTAAGTTGAGGAGGAGGAGGTCGTAGGTTCGTGGATCCATCTTTCTTCTTGCCTTCTGTAACCGCCACTACGATCGCATCATCATTGCCTTAATTCTTATTGTGCTGTTGCATTCTCGTTCCAATCAATACCGACATGTGTGATCCCTTTGCTTAATTATATGCATCACTGTAAATATTACTCCATGCGTCAATTTATAAGTTGTCCTTACCTTTTCCATCAACTTTGTGCACGCGCGGGCATCTTGCTAGAAACACTAGAATATGTCTATATAATCCGTATGTGATAGTCCATTTGAAATCTCAAAAAGACAAATATTTAGGTACGGAGGGAGTAATATATTAGGAGTATATCAAAACAATAGTGATTTCTTTCAAGTTTGTGAACAAATACTACTATTCTACTACTTTGGATCCATCGCAACGCACGGGCACATTGCTATTAAAAGGAAAAGGCCTGCCGCGTTCGCGTCGCACCCCCACACGCCCGGGAATCGGGAGTACAACACGGCCCGTCCGGGACGACACATAGCTTAGGGAAGGCGTGTTACCTAGCAGTGGCGGAGCTTGAAGCAAAACGTTGGGCGTGCCAGTCTAGCCAGGCTATAGAAATTACCCTTGCGTTGACGTTCCATGCCTCAAAACTGGATGTACAACTACGAAAATCCTGCTAGGTTGGGCGGGCCAGGGCACGTGTTGGCCCTCACGTAGCTCCGCCCCTGTGCCTAGCATTTTCACTTTCATGTGGGACCGCCCGTTGAGCAAACTGACACCCCGCCCGCCACTGAGTTGGAAAACAGAAACAAGGGGAAGATCTAGCTGTAGCACGGAAGCCAAGAAATTTTGTGTCAGATAGGGCTTGTTGATAGAGTAGGAGCATTCCGTACTATTACTACTCCTACTAGTACTTACCAAGTTTGTACTCCTAATACTATATTACTAGTACTACCACTATACAACTAGTAGATACGTGCACGACACAACATCGTAGGAACAAAAAACGGGAAGATCTTGTTTTGGGTGATTTATCTTTTTTTCAATCAACGTAGTATGAGTAATATGATGTGGGGGGCACCCATGAAGCTTATGTGGCTTGGTTTCATGGCTACGGAAGGTTAGAGAAAAATAAATAGATAATGTGTTTAGAGTGCACTCCACTAAATAGATATACTTTGGATCCATTGCAAAGGACCGACACATATATATCTATACCCCCTATATAGTGTGTGAAAAACTTTGAAAGTTGGTCGTTAGATGAAGCCAATACGACAGTACAAAGATGGCAAATCCGAGCACTACTGGCCATTGGATATCATCCACAAGATTCTGCCACATGTATAATCTAGAAGACTCTATGGTTGAACTTAATTCATGACTAACTTTGCCACAACTAAGCTCAGGCAAAGTTATTAATAAGTTCTTCAAAATGAGAGCCACAAGTTGGCAAGCCTAAGGGAATCTTGCCACATTTTTTGTGTGTATGTCATGTGGGGCCAGTGTGGCTTGCCTAAGGTGTGGCTTGAACCAAACACTCACCTAAGTTAATCAAACTTGCGTAACCTTACATTCCACCAGATTTTGCCACATGTTAGAATCCAGAAAACTCCACATGTAGAAGCATAATGCACAAGCCACCAGAATCTCATGCGTGCAATGCATGTGTACCTTACTAGTACTAGTTGGTAGTAGTAAGAAACAAATTCCAGTTTTGGCATGAGCTCGTACTTCGGGAGCACCACAAGGCCTGCTGCGGGAGTTACATTTCCCTATCGGGGCCCACGGGACCGAACTTCAGTGGTTTAGTGCTCGTCCTATGAGTCAATGACATGCGGGCCTTAAATGTGGCTGGCCCACATGTCATTCTCATGGTGGTGGCGTGGTTCGCGACTCACTCGTTTGAGATGAACCGCCCAGTGGTGGCGTGGCCGTGGCGAGGGTACCACAGCTGGGCGTCGGGGCGTTACGAGGCATAGATGGCCACACCGGCGGGTACTACCTGTAGTACATAAGTACTCCAGCTGAGGATTGATGCCCAGGACGAAATGTGTCACAGCCACTGGATGAAAATTCGATGGTGCGGAGTACGGATCGGAGCACAGCAGCGGAGCAGGCAAACCACGTCCAATCGGGTGTGTCTGTGGTAGAAAGTTGATGGTCGCCGCAGTTCACCTGGCCCGCATGTCATGCACACAAACGCAGAGGAGCGGTGGGGCCGAGAGGGATGAGGGGCACGAACAATCCTACCATTCTGTCATTGACATGTGGGACCCATAAGCGTGGGTCCCACCTGTCAGCGAAGGAAATGCAGGGCAAGGCAGTGATAGCCATGTCAGAGGATCCATGTCCACGTCGGGGGACGTCGTGCCGTGGGTTGGAGCGGCGTCGTGGGAATCGCGTGTGGGTGTGGCAGTGGTTGAAACAAGAAACGCGATGGTCGTCGTGGTTCAACTTCCATGGACAAGCTGTCGTGTCTGCTGACACATGTATATCAAAACTAGAGAGTTTATATTTCAAGCACGTGAACAAGTATTATTCTACTAGTTTGGATCCATTACAACACACGGGCCAGCACATTGGCAGTAGTAGTGTCCATCTCTATCTCTAGAGGCCTTCCCTCGTTCATCCTTTTCTCTCACAAGATAAACTACTCATACAAATGCATCTTGATGTTCCATGGAACGCACGAGGATGTTTCCTTGGGGGTCTCTCCAGCGCGACGTGGCCGTAGTTGCAAGTTGATGCCCCTTGAGATACCGACGTTGAGGGGCACTCGGATTTCCTCCGATGAGCAGGTAAGATGAGTTTGTGTTGGGAATATGCCCTAGAGGCAATAATAAATAAGTTATTATCATATTTCCTTGTTCATGATAATCACTTATTATCCATGCTATAATTGTATTGATAGGAAACTCAGATACATGTGTGGATACATAGACAACACCATGTCCCTAGTAAGCCTCTAGTTAACTAGCTCGTTGATCAACAGATGGTTACAGTTTCCTGACCATGGACATTGGATGTCGTTGATAACGGGATCACATCATTAGAAGAATGATGTGATGGACAAGACCCAATCCTAAGCCTAGCACAAAGATCGTAGTTCGTATGCTAAAGCTTTTCTAATGTCAGGTATCATTTCCTTAGACCATGAGATTGTGCAACTCCCGAATACCGTAGGAATGCTTTGGGTGTACCAAATGTCACAACGTAACTGGGTGGCTATAAAGGTGCACTACAGGTATCTCCGAAAGTGTCTGTTGGGTTGTCACGAATCGAGACTGGGATTTGTCACTCCGTGTGACGGTGAGGTATCTCTAGGCCCACTCGGTAGGACATCATCATAATGTGCACAATGTGATCAAAGAGTTGATCGCGGGATGATGTGTTACGGAACAAGTAAAGAGACTTGCCGGTAACGAGATTGAACAAGGTATCGGCATACCGACGATCGAATCTCGGGCAAGTACAATACCGTTAGACAAAGGGAATTGTATACGGGATCGATTGAGTCCTTGACATCGTGGTTCATCCGATGAGATCATCGTGGAACATGTGGGAGCCAACATGGGTATCCAGATCCCGCTGTTGGTTATTGACCGGAGAACGTCTCGGTCATGTCTACATCTCTCCCGAACCCGTAGGGTCTACACACTTAAGGTTCGATGACGCTAGGGTTATAAAGGAAGTTTGTATGTGGTTACCAAATGTTGTTCGGAGTCCCGGATGAGATCCCGGACATCACGAGGAGTTCTGGAATGGTCCGAAGGTAAAGATTTATATATGGAAAGTTGTTGTTCGGGTTCCGAAAAAAGTTCGGGTTATTTCGGTATTGTACCGGGAAGCTTCCAGAAGGTTCCGAAGGATTTCGGAGGGGTCCGGAGGTCCGGACATTGTTCCACCACGTCCAATACAGTAGCATGGGCTGTAGGGGGGCGCCCTAGCCTTAATGGGCCAGGGGCACCAGCCCCCCCCAAGGCCCATGCGCATGGGAAGGGGAAAACCCTAAGGGGGAGGGCCTCCACTTGACTTGGGAGGCACTCCTCCCCCCCTTGGCCACCGCCCCCTCCTCAGATTGGATCTGAGGGGGCCGGCCCCCCTCTCCCTTGCCCCTATATATATGTGGGGGTGGGAGGGAAGCCGCACCCAAGTTCTGGCGCATCCCTCCCCCTCTCCCAAGTACTCCTCCTCTCTCGCGGTGCTTGGCGAAGCCTTGCAGGATTGCCACGCTCCTCCACCACCACCACGCCGTTATGTTGCTGCTGGATGGAGTCTTCCTCAACCTCTCCCTCTCTCCTTGCTGGATCAAGGCATGGGAGACGTCACCGGGCTGTACGTGTGTTGACGCGGAGGTGCCGTCCGTTAGGCACTAGGATCTCCGGTGATTTGGATCATGACGAGTACGACTCCTTCAACCCCGTTCTCTTGAACGCTTCCACTTAGCGATCTACAAGGGTATGTAGATGCACTCTCCTTCCCCTCGTTGCTGGTTTCTCCATAGATAGATCTTGGTGACACGTAGGAAAATTTTGAATTTCTGCTACGTTCCCCAACAGTGGCATCATGAGCTAGGTCTATTGCGTAGATTCTTTGCACGAGTAGAACACAAAGTAGTTGTGGGCGTTGATTTTGTTCAATATACTTACCATTACTAGTCCAATCTTGTTTCGATGGTATTGTGGGATGAAGCGGACCGGACCGACCTTACACGTATACTTACATGAGACAGGTTCGACCGACTGACATGCACTTGGTGCATAAGGTGGCTAGCGGGTGGCAGTCTCTCCCACTTTAGTCGGAACGGATTTGATGAAAAGGGTCCTTATGAAGGGTAAATAGCAATTGGCATATCATGTTGTGGTTTTGCGCAGGTAAGAAACGTTCTTGCTAGAAACCCATAGCAGCCACGTAAAACATGCAAACACCAATTAGAGGACGTCTAACTTGTTTTTGCAGGGTATGCTATGTGATGTGTTATGGCCAAGAAGAATGTGATGAATGATATGTGATGTATGAGATTGATCATGTTCTTGTAATAGGAATCACGACTTGCATGTCGATGAGTATGACAACCGGCAGGAGCCATAGGAGTTGTCTTAATTTATTGTATGACCTGCGTGTCATTAAACAACGCCATGTAATTACTTTACTTTATTGCTAACCGGTAGCTATAGTAGTAGAAGTAATAGTTGGCGAGACAACTTCATGAAGACACGATGATGGAGATCATGATGATGGAGATCATGGTGTCATGCCGGTGAAGATGATGATCATGGAGCCCCGAAGATGGAGATCAAAAGGAGCAAAATGATATTGGCCATATCATGTCACTATTTGATTGCATTTGGTGTTTATCATGTTTATGCATCTTATTTGCTTAGAACGACGGTAGTAAATAAGATGATCCCTCATTAAAATTTCAAGAAAGTGTTCCCCCTAACCGTGCACCGTTGCGAAAGTTTGTCGTTTCGAAGCACCACGTGATGATCGGGTGTGATAGATTCTTACGTTCACATACAACGGGTGTAAGCCAGATTTACACACGTGAAACACTTAGGTTGACTTGACGAGCCTACCATGTACAGACATGGCCTCGGAACACAAGAGACCGAAAGGTCGAGCATGAGTCGTATGGTGGATACGATCAACATGAAGATGTTCACCGATGATGACTAGTCCGTCTCACGTGATGATCGGACACGGCCTTGTTGACTCGGATCATGTAATCACTTAGATGACTAGAGGGATGTCTATCTGAGTGGGAGTTCATCAGATGAACTTAATTATCCTGAACATAGTCAAAACATCTTTGCAAATTATGTCGTAAGCTCGCGCTTTAGTTCCACTGTTTAGATATGTTCCTAGAGAAAAATATAGTTGAAAGTTGACAGTAGCAATTATGCGGACAGTAGAAAGCTTATGTCCTTAATGCACCGCTCAGTGTGCAGAACCCCAAACATTGTCTGTGGATGTTGCGAACATCAGACATACACGTTTTGATAACTACGTGATAGTTCAGTTAAATGGTTTAGAGTTGAGGCACCAAAGACGTTTTTCGAAACATCGTGGAACATATGAGATGTTTCGAGGGCTAAAATTGGGATTTCAGGCTCGTGCCCACGTCAAGAGGTATAAGACCTCCGACGATTTTCTTAGCCTGCAAACTAAGGGAGAAAAGCTCAATCGTTGAGCTTGTGCTTAGATTGTCTGAGTGCAACAATCACTTGAATCGAGTGGGAGTTGATCTTCCAGATGAGATAGTGATGTTTCTCCAAAGTCATTGCCACCAAGCTGCTAGAGCTTCGTGATGAACTATAACCTATCAGGATAGATATGATGATCCTTGAGGTATTCGCGATGTTTGACACAGCGAAAGTAGAAATCAAGAAGGAGCATCAATTGTTGATGGTTGGTGAAACCACTAGTTTCAAGAAGGGCAAGGGCAAGAAGGGATACTTCATGAAACGGCAAATCAGCTGCTGCTCTACTGAAGAAACCCAAGGTTGAACCCAAACCCGAGACTAAGTGCTTCTGTAATAAGGGGAACAGCCACTGGAGCAGAATTACCCTAGATACTTGGTAGATGAGAAGGCTGGCAAGGTCGATAGAAGTATATTGGATATACATTATGTTAATGTGTACTTTACTAGTACCCCTAGTAGCACCAGGGTATTAGATACCGGTTCGGTTGCTAAGTGTTAGTAACTCGGAATAAAAGGCTACGGAATAAGCGGAGACTAGCTAAAGGTGAGCTGACGATATGTGTTGGAAGTGTTTCCAAGTTTGATGTGATCAAACTTCGCACGCTCCCTCTACCATCAAGATTAGTATTAAACCTGAATAATTGTCTTTTGGTGTTTGCGTTGAGCATAGACATGATTGGATTATGTCTATCACAATACGGTTATTCATTTAAGGAGAATAATGGTTACTCTATTTATTTGAATAATACCTTTAATGGTCTTGCACCTAAAGGAATGGTTTATTGAATCTCGATCGTAGTGATACACATTTTCATGCCAAAAGATATAAGATAGTAATGATAGTACCACTTACTTGTGGCACCGCCATGTAAGTCATATTGGTATAAAATGCATGAAGAAGCTCCATATTGATGGATCTTTGGACTCACTCATTTTTGAAAAGTTTGAGACATGCAAACCATGTCTATTGGTGTATACGCATGAAGAAACTCCATGCAGATGGATCGTTTGGACTCACTTGATTTTGAATCACTTGAGATATGCAAATCATACCACATGGGCAAGATGACTGAAAAGCCTCGTTTTTAGTAAGATGGAACAAGATAGCAACTTGTTGGAAGTAACACCTTTTGATGTGTGCAGTCCAATGAGTGCTGAGGCATGCAGTGAATATTGTTATGTTCTTACTTCACAGATGATTCGAGTAGATGTTGAGTATATTTACTTGATGAAACACAAGTCTAAATTATTGAATGGTTCAAGTAATTTCAGAGTGAAGTTGAAGATCATTGTGACAAGAGGATAAAATGTCTATGATATGATCATAGAGATGAGCATCTGAGTTACGAGCTTTGGCATGCAATTAAGACATTGTGGAAATTGTTTCACAATTAATACCGCCTGGAACACCCTATTGGATATGGTGCGCACCATGATGTCTCTTATCGAATTACCACTATCGTTCATGGGTTAGGCATTAGAGACAACCGCACTCACTTTATAGGGCACCACTTAATTCCATTGAGACGACACCATTTGAACTATGGTTTGGAGAAACCTAAGTTGTCATTTCTTAAAAGGTTGGGGCTGTGATGCTTATGTGAAAAGTTTCAGGTTGATAAGCTCGAACCCAAAGCGGATAAAATGCATCTTCATAGGACACCCAAAACAGTTGGGTATACCACCTAATTCAGATCCAAGAGCAATAGGGATTATTTCTTGAATCGGGTCCTTTCTCGAGGAAAGTTTTGTCTCGAGAATTGAGTGGGAGGATGGTGGAGACTTGATGTGGTTATTGAACCGTCACTTCAACAAGTATGTAGCAGGGCACAGGAAGTTGTTCCTGTGGCACCTACACCAATTGAAGTAGAAGCTTATGATAGTTATCATGAAGTTTTGGATCAAGTCACTACCGTACCTCGTAGGGTGACAAGGATGCGTACTGCTTCAGAGTGGTACAATAATCCTGTCTTGAAGGTCATGTTGCTAGACAACAATGAACCTACGAGCTATGGAGAAGCGATGGTGGGCCCAAATTCCGACAAATGGTTAGAAGCCATGAAATCCGAGATAGGAACCACGTATCAGAACAAAGCATGGACTTTGGTGGACTTGCCCGTTGATCAGCAAGCCATTGAGATAAATGGATCTTTAAGAAGAAGACGGACGTGGGTGGTAATGTCACCGTCTATGAAGCTCGACTTGTGGCGAAGAGTTTTTCACAAGTTCAAGGAGTTGACTATGATGAGATTTTCTCACCCGCAGCGATGCTTAAGTCCGTCGGAATCATGTTAGCATTAGCTGCATTTATGAAATCTGGCAAATGGATGTCAAAACGAGTTTTCCTTACCAGTTTTTGTAAGGAAAGGTTGTATGTGATAAAATCAGAAAGTTTTTGTCGATCCTAAGGATGCTAAAAGGTATGCTAGCTCCAGCGATCCTTCTAAGGACTGGAGTAAGCATCTCGGAGTTGGAATGTACACTTCGATGAGATGATCAAAGATTTTGGATTTATACAAAGTTTATGAGAAACTTGTATTTCCAAAGAAGTGAGTGGGAGCACTATAGAATTTCTGATGAGTATATGTTGTTGACATATTGATGATCAGAAATGATGTAGAATTTCTAGAAAACATATAGGGTTATTTGAAAGGTGTTTTTCAATAGAAAACCTGGATTAAGCTACTTGAACATTGAGCATCAAGATCTATGGGGATAGATCAAAAACGATTAATGGTACTTTCAAAATGAGCACATACCTTGACATGATCTTGAAGGTGTTCAAGATGGATCAGTCAAAGAAGGAGTTCTTGGCTGAGTTGTAAGGTATGATGTTAAGAGTTAAAGCTCGACCACGGCAGAAGAGAGAGAAAGGATGAAGGTCGTCCCCTATGCTTCAGACATAGGCTCTAAAGTATGCTATGCTAAGTACCGCACCTGATGTGTGCCTTGCTACATACCTGGCAAGAGGGTACAAAGGTGATCAAGGAGTAGATCACCAGATAGCGGTCAAAATTATCCTTAAAGGAATAAGGATATGTTTCTCGGTTATGGAGGTGATAAAGAGTTCGACGTAAAGAGTTGCGTCGATGCAAGCTTTAACACCTATCCGAATGACTCTGAGTAGCAAAACGGATACGTATAGTGGAGCAACCATTTGGAATAGCTCCAAGTGGAGCGTGGAAGCAGCATTTACAATATGACCTAGAGATTTGCAAAGTACATACGGATCTGAATGTTGCAGACCCGTTGACTAAAACCTCTCTTACAAGCAAAACATGATCAAACCCCAGAACTCATTGAGTCTTAATCACATGATGATGTGAACTAGTTTAGTGACACTAGTAAACTCTTTGGATGTTAGTCACATGGCGATGTGACCTGTGAGTGTTAATCACATGGCGATGTGAACTAGATTATTGACTCTAGTGCAAGTGGGAGACTGTTGAAATATGCCCTAGAGGCAATAATAAATAAGTTATTATCATATTTCCTTGTTCATGATAATCGTTTATTATCCATGCTATAATTGTATTGATAGGAAACTCAGATACATGTGTGGATACATAGACAACACCATGTCCCTAGTAAGCATCTAGTTAACTAGCTCGTTGATCAACAGATGGTTACGGTTTCCTGACCATGGACATTGGATGTCGTTGATAACGGGATCACATCATTAGAAGAATGATGTGATGGACAAGACCCAATCCTAAGACTAGCACAAAGATCGTAGTTCGTATGCTAAAGCTTTTCTAATGTCAAGTATCATTTCCTTAGACCATGAGATTGTGCAACTCCCGAATACCTTAGGAGTGCTTTGGGTGTACCAAACGTCACAACGTAACTGGGTGGCTATAAAGGTGCACTACAGGTATCTCCGAAAGTGTCTGTTGGGTTGGCACGAATCGAGACTGGGATTTGTCACTCCGTGTGACGGAGAGGTATCTCTGGGCCCACTCAGTAGGACATCATCATAATGTGCACAATGTGATCAAAGAGTTGATCGCGGGATGATGTGTTAAGGAACGAGTAAAGAGACTTGCCGGTAACGAGATTGAACAAGGTATCGGCATACCGACGATCGAATCTCGGGCAAGTACAATACCGTTAGACAAAGGGAATTGTATACGGGATCGATTGAGTCCTTGACATCGTGGTTCATCCGATGACATCATCATGGAACATGTGGGAGCCAACATGGGTATTCAGATCCCGCTGTTGGTTATGGACCGTAGAACGTCTCGGTCATGTCTACATGTCTCCCGAACCCGTAGGGTCTACACACTTAAGGTTCGATGACGCTAGGGTTATAAAGGAAGTTTGTATGTGGTTACCGAATGTTGTTCGGAGTCCCGGATGAGATCCCGGACGTCACGAGGAGTTCCGGAATGGTCCGGAGGTAAAAATTTATATATGGAAAGTTGTTGTTCGGGTTCCAGAAAAAGTTCGGGTTTTTTCGGTATTGTACCGGGAAGCTTCCAGAAGGTTTTGGAGGATTCCGGAGGGGTCCGCAGGTCCGGAAATTGTTCCACCACGTCCAATACAGTAGCATGGGCTGTAGGGGGGCGCCCTAGCCTTAATGGGCCAGGGCCACTAGCCCCCCCAAGGCCCATGCGCATGGGAAGGGGAAAACCCTAAGGGGGAGGGCCTCCACTTGACTTGGGAGGCACTCCTCCCCCCCTTGGCCGCTGCCCCCTCCTCAGATTGGATCTGAGGGGGCCGGCCCCCCTCTCCCTAGCCCCTGTATATATGTGGGGGGTGGGAGGGCAGCCGCACCCAAGTTCTGGCACATCCCTCCCCCTCTCCCAAGTACTCCTCCTCTCTCGCGGTGCTTGGCGAAGCCCTGCAGGATTGCCATGCTCCTCCACCACCACCACGCCGTTGTGCTGCTGCTGGATGGAGTCTTCCTCAACCTCTCCCTCTCTCCTTGCTGGATCAAGGCATGGGAGACGTCACCGGGTTGTACGTGTGTCGAACGCGGAGGTGACGTCCGTTCGGCACTAGGATCTCCGGTGATTTGGATCACGACGAGTACGACTCCTTCAACCACGTTCTCTTGAACGCTTCCGCTTAGCAATCTACAAGGGTATGTAGATGCACTCTCCTTTCCCTCGTTGCTGGTTTCTCCATGGATAGACACGTAGGAAAATTTTGAATTTCTGCTACATTCCCCAACAGTTTGATCACGTAGTAAATGCATTCTAAAGACTACTTTCGTGTCCATTTCCTAATTCTCCCCCTGCCCACTGTTTCACAGGCTAGGCTCGGTGCGAGTGGACATTGGCTTGCATATGTACGGGAGGGTACCAACATCAATTTGCACAACATTTACAATGGTGACACCGTTCTCATAAAACCTTTGTCCAACATTGGGATCAGCCATGCAACGGGCCACCGCATGAATTGGTTCAATGGAACCACGGTGAGATTGAATAAGATAGCACAAACCTTGCACATGGCGGTCAAAGGCGGACCATGCTGTCTGTGGCCGATTTGTTGTCGTACGAGTAGGAAGACGATGTGCTCCTTTCTAACCGCATCTTCGCGATGACAAACCAGGGGACTTGTTTTGTATGGGACACATCCTATGATATACTCCCTCTCTCCCAATTTATTTGTTTTGAATCTTTTCGTTTTATAAGTTTCAAATGCAAATTTAGAGCTCCCATCACATGTTGAGATTACAATGTCCATTAAATTGTTGCGTGCATGTATAGTAAAGAAACAAATCTCGAGTTTGGCACGAGTTCGTGCTGCGGGATCACCACAAGCCCTGGCGCAGGAGTTACATTTCCCTCTCAGGGCCATCGGGACTGAGCTTCAGCGCCTTACTACACCTACCTTTGAGTCAATAACATGTGGACCCGATAGGTGACTGGTCCACATGTAATGCTCCCGAAGGCAGAGAGGCAGTGGGGCCAAGAGGGGTGAGCCGCGGGTCGGGGGAGTGTGGTTTCATGAGTTCGAGCGGTGGCGTTGGAATCGCGGGTGGATGTGGTAGAAACTTGATGCTCGCCGCATTTTAGGTGGCCCACATGTCATGCACACAAAGGCAGAGGGGCGGTGCGGCCAAGAGGGGTGAGGCGCACGTCGGGGGGCGTGGTGTCGTGGGTTGGAGAGGCGTCGTGGGAATCGCAAGATGAAACGTGATGGTCGTCGTAGTTGAACTTCCATGGACAAGTTGTCATGTCTACGGACACATTCACTGCATACGGATCACTGGAAGGAGTAGCAGAGAAAGCTATATATGCGGATAAATAGTTCCTTATTGTCAAGCGGACTCACGCTACTACTCTGTTCCAAAGACATGCACACCATCGAAATAGTCCATCTATATCAATATACACCGAGAGGGAATAATTTTTTTTACAAGAGAGGAAATAGTTCATCCATCCATAATGCCCTCCTGCTGGTGCAGCGTTTTCTTCTTCTTCTTCTTCTTCTTCTTCTTCTTCTTCTTCTCTTCTTCTTCTTCTTCTTCTTCTTGTTCTCATTCTCTGTGGTAGACGGCTTCGCAACAAGCTCTTTGGACCTTGCAGCTATCTCAAAACTCACACAGGCATCGAGGGCAGCATATTTTATCCGCTCGTACGTCAAGGGATAATTCTCCCATCCAGACGACCTTAATGCAACCGTCTCATCACCCTTCTGAAGATTTGTACCGAGCACAAAATTTGCTACGTCGAATAGGGATGGTATCTGTTTAGCACAATCTTCTACAGGAATTTTCATTCTGGTTTGTAGGTCAATGATGCTTTTAAAATCAAGGTTGTATGGCTCCAGCTTCTATTTGTCCCCTTCGATGGCTGCCCCACAGAAGTATACGTCCTCCCGAGAGAAGAAATCGTGAAGCTCACCTGGTATGGAGGGCGGGTGTATGATGTGGTACACCAAAACATCATATTCGAGGCACAGCTGAAGGACGGCGGCGCGCTGGATCTTCCCAGGGGCACGCTCCGTGTACTCTGTGTCGAGACCGATGACCCTCGTCTCTATGTTTTTGTGGGAGTTGGAAACATTGTTGATCCACTGCCGAAAAACCCTTGGGTGGACGGTGACGGTGGCAACTATGCGCATCGAGCCTTCGACGAGGACATGTTGGACGCTAAAAACCTGCATCTCGATCTCTTTCACCATTTGGAACCGCTAGAACGGAGGGATATGGTTTCGATAATTAGGATTAGATGGCTAGTATAACTAAAGTAGTAGATGATTATTTAAAGAGGTTAAAACAATGTGAACGCAGTGGGGTTTGGATGCAAATGAAGACGAAGGGGAGGTGAAGAAGCCGAGGCGAATTAGTTCCCGATGGAGAAGTAAATGGGAGAAGTGGCGTGCAGGCAGTTGATTAGACGGCTAGGTAGACTAAACGAAAAGGCTATGCGGGTAGACTGAGGAGTCGTACCTGTTCGTGTACATGCCCATCCTTCCTAATAGGTGGGACCTATTCAAACAGATAAAAAAATGTGCCATAGCTTTTTTTTGAGCGCATGAGTGGGAGACACAGCATTCTCTGGTTAAGGAATACTCCCTCCGTTTAGGCGAGTATAAGTCACCTTATGAAAATCAGGTTTTCCCAAAACCTTTAGGCGTGGAGCATTAACTTCCTGCTTGATCCCCTCCCAACCTCGTTAGCCAGTGTTCTCTTCCTCTGCTGCCGCGTTCTACCTTTCCATTTTTCCTCTTCTTAAGTGTGGAACGATCTGCATGCCGTCCTTGATGCACCAGAACAACCACTACATGCATCGCGGTAGGGCGTTGATTGGGCATGCACGAGAATTTGGTTATGCTTGCAATATGGATGATACCTGAACGATGAAGTGAACAGGCATGCTAGCACGGGAGACCTATTTCCGCTATACAATACTGGAGTACTCATGTTCCTACTAGTAGTAGTAGTCGTACAACTGTGGTACACTTGATGGTCAAAATACTATTCATCCAGTCCTCACAGTGAAGTGAAAACACCCTACGCCTGACACTAGTCCAGGTGAGGCGGCGTGTTCGGGTTACCAAAGTGAGCCTCACCCTGTGCACTGTGCAGTCTGTCACTGCTGCTGGACAGCACATTGGCGCCTCGCCTCGTCTCCCTCTTCGCTCCCATAGCACCACTCCATCTCCATCTCCTTCTCCGTCTCTGTCTCTGTCTAAATCTCACTGTGCCCCTGTTTACCATCGCCTCACTCGCCTCCCCTAGTACCACTATTCCCTTGCTAGCCGCTCTAGCACCGACACCCTTCTCCCCCGTAAATCAAGCCCCCTTCCAAACTTCACCATGGCCGAACGCGAACCGCGCAACATCCATATGAGCCGCGATTGGAGCAATCTCCCCAGTGACATCCTCGACCTCTATTGTTCGTGTATGGATATGTTGACCGCCCTGCGGCTGGCTGCATGCTCGAGGGACATGCACACGGCCATCATCGAAGCGAGGCCTAAGTTTTTCAAGACACCCTGCTAGCTGCTATCTGGTCTTGCGAGATTGGTTCACCATGATACAGAGGCGTGCATGATGCCCCTTGACTTCAATCCGATCTCCATTAGCCGAAACTTCTTTGCAGGTATGTAGTGTGTCGTCGTACATCATTTCCCTCGACATCGATCCGATCACCATCGCCCGAAACTTCTTGGCAGGTATGTACTGGATCGGCATGAACTCCCACTGGATGGCTGCCTTCAGAGAAGACGGTAAAAAGTTGGTGCTCGTGAACTTCCAGACCTCCCATGAGATTATCCTTCCTCAGTTGGATTAAATAGAGTATTACCATCGTGGTCCAAGTCATCTAGATTACTACGTCAGTTGGACGGACCTTGTTTTGCAGAATATTGTAATCTGCCAAGAACCCACACGACATGCGAATTACGCAGACTTCAAGCTAATTGCCTTGTTCGACCGCGGACTCGCCTATCTTTACGCCGGTGCCTCATTTAGCTGGAGACAACTCGACTCACAGTGGATCATCGTCAAAGCTGATACACAATTCTGTGATGCTATTGAACACAATGTCTTCATCTACGAGATCGACAAAGCAGATGGCACCACGTATTGCTGGTTCGGCGTGTGTAAGTTGTTTCCGTCTCATGTTAATGATGATGCCATGACACTGTTTGAACTTTTTGTGATGATTGTCATATCCCTGTTTGAGCAAAATTTGTGTAGAACTATGGAAATATATTAGAGACGCCGTAAATCAGCCGAATGAGTTAATTCATGCGATTGTGACCATGTCATTACAGCCAATTTGTAACCTGAATAATCAAACGGTTAGGAATATATGGATATTATCCTTATTTTACAGTAATCTATATACTACTACTAAATATGAGTGTGTATCAATGGCCATGTTAGTTTCCTCATTTTCATGATGTAGAAACATGCACCACACTGTTGGTTTCATCTAACCATACATTAGGGAAGTAAATGTGCATATGGAGAACTCTATATTTGGAAGTAGTGAAATCCTGCAATGCTTACCATGTGTACATACCTATATTCGCCCTTCAGCAATCAATGAATAGAATAATATCCTCACAAAAAAATTTCCCACAGAACACGAGTATATAACAATGCATGGTATGTTAGTTACCTTGAAGAATTTGTTTGTGAGGACAGAACATGATTACATAACATGCATGACATGGTAGTTTCCTGTGAAGAATCGATTGCGAGATAACATGAGTATAACCATGCATGGCACTTCTATATTTTTGAACCCAATATACATTTCCCTGTATTTTTCTCCCAGTTCCAACAGGGACATATCAATGTTGTTTCTTGCATTATCCTACTCATACTCTGAACAATGCTGATCTTACATTAACAATTCCTGTCCTTTTTGATATGATGCAGTGTCCCTACAGTTACTGCCCTTTGTAATTACACCACCTTTGCCAAAAACAGGGAAGCACAACTGGTTCCTCGCTCGATCAGACGACGACAAAAGACTGATGATCATTTGGACACATGAGCTGGAAAAGTTATATTGCAAAAACCCCACTATATACAAGCACCGTGTAATACGTGAGTATCCGGATAGTGGTTGTTACGTCTATGAGCAGGATACCAGCTTGTTGGGGCCTTTAGGATTTTTTAGTTGGAGGTGGGTAAACAACCTTGGTTCACACTCTATGTTTCTTGGACTCAATTATCCGATTAACCAGGAGATCACCGTTGGCAAAGACCTTGATTGCAGAGAGGCTCTGTTTGCTATGGAAAACTGTGTCTACACGGCGAGCCCTAGGAGTTCGGGAGCATACTCCCCTAATTGTCAACGATACAGCCTACAGCCAAAAGAAGGTGAGAATGACAAAGGCATCTGGATTAACTTTGATCCTTGGATGTCTCAATTACGACATGCAGTGATGTGGTTCAAGCCTTCAGGTTGATAGGTAATTGGGCTGTTGCATCAAAAGGGTGGAGTACTGGTGTCTCCGGATCACTGGTCGCTGAAGCGGGGCTGCAAATTATGATGGTGTTGGATCATCTCTTCGAATGACTTTGTTGTCTTTGTTGCTGGTTCTGGATGGGTAGTTCTTTATTTTGTTATGCATATTCCTTGTCATTTGGTCATCCTTGTCTATGTCACTCTTTCTATGTAACAGTTGCTTCTGTTTAGAATGTCATTCTCGTCTGGATCACGAGAGTCTGAGCGCTGCAGATGGGTACGTTTTGGTGGTGTATCCTGACTTCTTATGAACTATCATGTCTTGTTGTTTATGTCGGTAGTAGTCACTAGTCAGTGTTTGAATGTTGTATATATCGTTGTTTTGAACTGTTTATTGTCTCGAACTACTGGTGGGCTAAACGAGGGCAACACCATTCTCCAGTGTTCAGAGTATATCTCCTTTTTTTCATGTTATATAATTTGAGCTCACTGTCTTTTCGATGATGTACACTTGTTTGGGCCAGTGAGGTGTCGTTGAATATGGGCCGAGTAGTAAGACAATGCCAAACAGGTCAATTATGACTCTCGGGCCGGGCTCTCAAAAGATCCTGAAAAAAAAGGCCGGGCTCTCCAAAAAAGAAAGAATAAGGACTCTTAGGCCGACATGTGGGCGCCACCGGTGTTTTCATGCGCTTGCGCGCCGAGAGCATATTGGCGCGTGCTCGAAATTCATGCTACCTTTTCATCCCCAGTCTCCCGCCCCTCCCCCACCTCTGGAATCTCGATTCCTACTCCAGTTCCCCCAAATCCCCCTCGTGTACTCCTTGTACTCAAGCGTACTATCATGTTGCCGGTCAACGCGGATCTACGAGCCGGAGATCCTGAGGTCCGTCCTGCCTTCGGTCGCTGCGTGCTGTCGCTCAATAGTGGCATGGCGGCGCTTGACGACCAGTTTACCCGCAAAGTGCTGATGGTAACCATCAACGGTGACCGGCCTCCCGTCTCGCCGGACGACCTTGTCAAAGCTCTTGGCATTGCACACGGCATCCAAATAAGTGACTTGCTCGTCGAAGTCTGTCAGCCACTGGCTGATTTCTTCGTCAGGTTCCGAACAACTTTCGACTGCAGTCGTGTGTTCGAATCTTCCCGCCGTTTGTTCTGCGATGGCGCGCTGCTGAGCTTTGATCGGTGGCACCCAGGATGGGGCTCGGTGCGCTCTGAGCTTGAGTTTTTAACAAAGCTTACCTTCCACAGCATGCCTCGACGTGCTTGGAACAGCGAGTCCATGAACGAGCTTATCCACGACCTTAGAGGTGAGCTCGTAAGTATGTTTGTTCCTCTAGACAGCTGGGCTCTGACGGTTATGGCATGGATGAAAAAGCCGTCCACCATACCGAAGGTGATTGGTGTTGAGATACCGGTGCAGGAACCGGGGTTGTACTATTCGTCGCCACCAAGGCCGCCACGGACCATGTTAGGGATGTACCTGTATCGAGTGTTCATGCATGTCGAAGAAGTGGTCAATCCATCAATCGAAGTCCTGCCGCCGCCGCTGGTGCCAGGGTCCGTTGACGACGTCCATTACAGGAGTCAACGTCAGACTTTCCCCGTGTTGCTCAGAACGATGGATGGCACAGGGCCTACTCCATCGCATGGCAGAGGCCACAGCTTCTTTGGGAGAAGAGGCAGGGCTGGCTGCCTGGATGTGCTCTAATTTGAGGTAACAACTGAATCTTGTCAGATAGTACTAGTTAAATACGAGCTATGGGTCTGAAGCACTGATATGCCAGTACATTTGATTGTGACCTATTCTAATTTTGTACGTGAACTTTTTTTAGAAATGGTTGTACGTCAACTTAATGTGCTAGCAGAACTTATTGTGTTGTCTGTCTATTTTCTTTGCACAACATTCAAGATATGTCCCCGTCATTTATAAAGACGATGAACCGTTATGTATGACTTCGTTGGTTTCAACATAGCCCTTCCCGTAGTGATCCACTGCTTCCATCCTGATTGTGCCGCCTGCGTGAAATTTTTGTATGCAAGTTCAGTGTGCTATGATGTTCTATATGATTGTGTCAACTATATAAGTTTTTACTAAGCATCAGCAATGCATATGGCTGAAAGATGTATTTACGAGCATCAACTGATGGATCTCTCTCTATCTCTCTCTCTCTCTCTCTCTCTCTCTCTCTCTCACACACACACACACTCGCACACACGCGCACACGCACAAGTGGGACCCGTTTAATTATTTATTTGCTCGTGACAGCTTTTAATTAGGTTCCACTGTAATCTAACTTTTTTCTTAAGTTATTAATTGAGCTCAGTGACTTCAAAAAGTTGTATAGAACCCTTGTTTGGGCCTTTCCAGCATCGCTGAATGTGGGATAAGTAACCATGTTAGGTTGTACTGTACTACACAGGCCTTTTTTTCAAACATCAGCAATGCAACTGGGCCGACAGTTGTACACAATATCCGGATCAACTTGTTATCCGCCTCGCTGGGCTGCAAAGTTTCCTAGGAGGTATGCATTAGGCTTAACAAGAAAATACACTTTAAGAAATAATAAATGGGATGTAATTATAATAACTGGGCAATTACTATGCACCAAACACGCAATTAGTTTGAAAAATATATTATTTTTAGAATTTGGAAATTTTAATTTCATTACTTGTTGCGCGCGCAATATTTCGTTGGATTTTAACATGATACAACTTTATTTTGAAATTATATTTAACCTGACTAGAAATTTCGGATAAAAATATTTCGGATCCCATCAAAATGTGGGAATTTTTTTTTGAATTCTGTTTTGAGCGGTTGTTTGAAATTATTAATCATTGTCCTAGCTAGAAGTTTGGTTGTACTTTTACAAAACCCGTAAATGGGCTGTAGTAAATTCCATTAGAATTGAAAAATGGGTTGTACATTCTTACAAATCGCAAATGGGCTATATGTTCTCTGCCAAATCCGAGTTGTGGGCCTACTAAGTTGACGCGTACCAAGGGCTTTGTCAATTTAGTCAACATAAACGATTCTAGCTGCAGTAATCGTACGATGTCCATCCAACGGCCGTAGTGCTTCTTTAACCTCTGGTCTTCTTGCTCCAGCCGCCCAAAGCAGCGCCGGTCGTGTCGTGTGCTCCTGCCTCCCGTGGCCGGTTGTGATGCCGCGGAGGCCTCACCGCCCCGTACTACTCCCACCACTGGCCAGGCCATCCCTCTACTCACCCACACCCCCTGTTATTCTGCGGCGACGACAGCCTCACACCACAGCCGAACCAGTGAACCCTCGTACACCTCTCCGCATGGGCTACCACTGTTGCGTCTTCCCCGGCTCTGCGTCGTCCCCTTCCTAGGCCTCGCCGTCGTCCATACCATCGCCCTGGTGCTCTCGGCACGGCGTGGTCAACGTGGTCAATGACCGACTTCCATCAGAAGAGCACTGTATGTGGAGAGGCTGACAGCTGGGTCCAGGTGGCCGCAAGGAAGTACCTCCTTATTACGCGCAAAATAATTATTCCTCCACCTCACAGCAGGGACCCACCGGACAGCCCACCTTATTTCGCGAAAAAACGTTTCCCCCCTGACTGCTGGGACCCACTGGACGGGCTAGCATATTTCGTGAAAAAACGTACCATGCGCTGTCAGCTCGGACCCACCGGAAGTGCCTCCTTATTACGCATAAAAAGATGAATACTCCCCCTACTAGCTGGGACCCACCATGGTGGGAGGCTGACTTATGGGCCTACTAAGTTGACTGGGACGGGGGCCTTTGTAAAATTTAGTCAATATGAAGGATTCTAGCTCCAGTGAACGTACAATGAACATCCAACGGCTGTAGTGCTTCTTCAACCTCTGGTCTTCTTGCTCCAGCCGCCCAAAGCAGCGCCGGTCGTGCCACATGCTCCTGCCTCCCATGGCCGGCTGTGATGCCGTGGAGGCCTCACTGCCCCCTACTATTCCCACTGCTGGCCAGGCCCTACGGCGACAGTAGCCTCACACCGCAGCCGAACCAGTGAACCCTCGTACTCCTCTCCGCACGGGCTTCCGCTGCCGCGTCTTCCCTGGATCCCCATCGTCCCCTTCCTAGGCCTCACCGTCGTCCACCTCCCTGGTGCTCTCGGCACGGCGTGGTCAACATGGTCAAGGAACGACTTCCATCGGACGTGGACTGTACGTGAAGAGGCTGACAGTTGGGTCCACGGCCGCAGCAAGGAAGTGCCTCCTAATTATGCGGAAAATAATGATTCCTCCACCTGACAGCTAGGACCCATCGGACGGGCCACTGTATTTCGCGAAAAAAACGTTTCCCCCTTACTGCTGGGACCCACCAGCTACATCTTCGCACGCAAGGAAGTGCGTCTGGGCAAAAAAACAAAACTATTCGCCCCCCTGACCGCTGGGACCCACCAGCAACACCTTCGCACGCAAGGAAGTGCATCCGGGCAAAAAAAACGATTCACCCCCCTGACTGTTGGGACCCACCAGCTACATCTTCGCACGTAGGGAAGTGTGTTCGGGCAAAAATAACGATTCGCCCCCCTGACTGCTGTGACCCACCAGCTACATCTTCGTAGGCAAGGAAGTGCCTGACAGTCGGGACCCACCTGGTCGAAGTGTATGTAGCGTTGTCATTCTAGTCGCGAACATGTACGTACATACTGGTTGTTATAGAGACGCGCACATGTCGTAGTAGAGGCGCGCACGTAGCATGTATACGTACGTACAGCGGCGAGGGTGCAAGAAAGAAAATACGGCCACGTACGTACATACGGCAGGGTCTCGAACGCCTACTCGCGCATACGTATGGCCAAGGCTTGTGTACATGGCTGGGTCGGAACGGAGAAACAGTGTCGCCGTCGTGTTCATGGGGAGGCAACGGAATGCGTCGTGTTCATAGGGAGGCAATGGAATGCGTCGTGTTCATCGGGAGGCAACGGAACGCGTGGGAACCAACCGGCTTAGACGGAACATGCAATGGAAACGAGGCCTGGCGTACCGCACAAGGAGGAAACGGACCTCCTACGTTCGGAATGGGGTCCTGTTGATCGGGAGGGGTGTGGCGTACCGCAAAACGGAGGAAACGGACCTCCTACGGTCGAAACGGGGGTCCTGTTGATCGGGAGGGGTGTGGCGTACCGCAAAACGGAGGAAACTGACCTCCTATGGTCGAAATGGGGGTCCTGTTGATCGGGAGGGGTGTGGCATACCGCAAAACGAACAAAACGGACCTCCTACGGTCGAAACGGGGGTCTTGTTGATCGGGAGGAGTGTGGCGTACCGCAAAACGGACGAAACGGACTTGTGTTGGAGCGCTACGGTCGAAACGGGGGTCCTGTTCATCGGGAGGGGTGTGGCGTACCGCAAAACGGGACTCCACGGGATACTGTTCATCTCCACCATCGACCTCCTCCAGCATCCACGGGCTACCGTCGACCTCCTCCAGCCTCCATGGGCTCCTGTTCATCCAGCCTCCACCGCGCGCTACTCCACCGGCTACTATTTAACCACCCCTCCACGGGCACCCCTCCACCGTGTACTGTTCATCCAGCCCTCCACACCACGGGGTCCTGTTCAACCACCCCTCCACGACCACCCCTCCATCGTCTACTGTTCATCCAGCCCTCCACCCCACGGGGTCCTGTTCATCCAGAGGCAACGCCACCGCTCACTGTTCATCCACCCCCCCCACGCGCGCGCAATGTTCACTATTCATCCAATCGATCGGCTTCAATTAGCAGCAGTAGCGAAGGAATCGCTCCATCGGGTTCAGTTAACAGCCATCAATCGATCACTCGGGTTCAGTAACGCGTAGCCTGCAGTGCAATCGCTCGGGTTCAGTTAGAGCCCAATGCCTCACTCGGGTTCAGTTAGAGCGCCTCGCACGTGTATGAGAGAAACGCGCATCGCTCGCCCCCCAGACCTCCCAACATAACCGGCAACTCCCCGAAATTTTGCTCCCCCTCGCTTCTACCATGGTTTTTTCCGATATGGACGGCCCAAAGAATGTCATGCAGCTGCGTCCCCGGCCCGACCAGGACGAAAATCCCATTTTCTGTCATGATTTTTTTTCATAGAAGTAGGAGCCCACCACATCTATGATGATACCGGGTTTTGTCAGAATTATCGTCATAGAAGTGTCATATGTATGACAGAAATTTTTTTCGTTCGGCCCAAAATGTCACGGATGTGTCTTTTTTTTGTAGTGGATCACTGTTGGGTGGATGGGGATCCCGAAGAATTTCAACAGGAAGGTTATGTTTCAGCATAGGTTCCTGTTTAAGGAACACTTCATCTATTTATTCCCTTTCCTTCATAAACATATCGTTTTCATGGTCTAGCAAATATTGTTCTAACGGATCAGTTGGAGGAACAGCAATGGAAGCAAGACCAATAATCTCATCCTTACTAGGTGGTTCCCTTTCACGAGGTTGTCTACTAAACTTAGCGAAATTAAACTCATGAGACATACCATCTATGCCAACAGTGACAATATTCCTTTCACAATTAATCTTAGCACTAGCAATATTCAAGAAGGGTCTACCAAAAATAATGGGACAAAAATCATCTTTGTGGGGAACCAAGAACAAGAAAATCAGCAGGGTATTTAACCTTCCCACAAAAACTTCAACATCTCTAACAATCCCAATAGGTTTAATGGTATCCCTATTAGCAAGCTTAATAGTAACATCAATGTCTTCTAATTCAGCGGGTGCAATGTCGTGCATAATTTCTTTATAAAGGTATCGCACTAGCACTAGCACCCATATCACATAAGCCATGATAACAATGATCTCCTATTTTAACAGAAATAACAGGCATGCCTACAACAGGTCTACCTGTCTTAGTATCAGGTCTATCAATATTAGCAGTTTCACCCAAGAAAGAAATAACATGCCCATCTAAGTCCTCATCCAAGAGATCTTTAATCATAGCAATACTAGGTTCAACATTAATTTGCTCAGGAGGTTTATAAGTCCTAGTATTACTCTTATGAACAACAGTCGAAGCTTTAGCATGATCTTTTATCCTAATAGGAAAAGGAGGTTTTTCAACATAAGCAGTAGGAACAATAGGATCACTATAGGTAATAGTCTTTTCTTCGACTGTAATAGGTGCAACTACTTTTACTTCAACAGGAGGATTGTATTTAAACCACTACTCTTTAGGGAGATCAACATGAGTAGCAAAAGATTCACATAAAGTAGCTACTATCTCAGAGTCAAGTCCATACTTAGAGCTAAATCCACGGAAATCATCGGTATCCATGAAAGATTTAACACAATCGAACTTAGGTGTCATACCTGACTCCTTACCATCGTCAGAACCCCAATCTTCATAGTTACGTTTAATTCTTTCTAATAAGTCCCATTTGAAATCAATAGTCTTCAACATATAAGAACCAGCACAGGAAGTATCGAGCAGGTTGCGATTATCAAGAGAAAGCCGAGCATAAAAATTCTAAATAATTATTTCCCGAGAGAGCTCATGATTGGGGCATGAATATGACATTGACTTAAGCCTCCCCCAAGCTTGAGCGATGCTTTCTCCTTCGCGAGGACAGAAATTATATATGTAATTACGATCACGATGAACAAGATGCATAGGATAGAACTTCTGGTGAAATTCCAACTTCAATCGCTTATAATTCCACGATCTCATATCATCACATAGCCTATACCATGTCAATCTGTCTCCCTTAAAAGATAAAGGGAAGACCTTCCTTTTGACAACATCATCGGGAATACCTGCAAGCTTAAATAATCCACAAACTTCATCCACAAAGATAAGGTGTAAATCGGGATGCACTGTTCCATCTCCTGCAAATGGATTAGCTAGCAGTTTCTCTATCATACCCAAAGTTCAGTCGGTTGAGGAGAAACTCTTTGCACTTCTAGTTGGGATGAAGATACCCCAAACAAGCCCCTCAAAGGATTAGTTTCCATAGTAACAAATAATAGAAAATTTCAGCACACTATATAAATGTTTCCTTACCAAGTTACACTCACCAAAAGCGCTACACTCCCTGGAAAACGGCGCCAGAAAAGAGTCTTGATGACCCACAAGTGTAGGGGATCTATCGTAGTCCTTTCTATAAGTAAGAGTGTCGAACCCAACGAGGAGCAGAAGGAAATGATAAGCGGTTTTCAGTAAGGTTTTCTCTGCAAGCACTGGAATTGTAGGTAATAGATAGTTTTGTGATAAGACAAATAGTAACGAGCAACAAGTAAATAAAGTAAATAAAGTGCAGCAAGGTGGCCCTATCCTTTATGTAGCAAAGGATAAGCCTAGACAAATTCTAATAATGAGGAAGGAGATCCCGAGGACACATTGGGAATTATTGTCAAGCTAGTTTTCATCACGTTCATATGATTCCTGTTCGGTACTTTGATAATTTGATATGTGGGTGGACCGGTACTTGGGTACTGCCCTAACTTGTACAAGCATCCCACTTATGATTAACCCCTATTGCAAGCATCCGCAACTACAAAAAGGAGTATTAAGGTAAACCTAACCACAGCATTAAGCGTATGGATCCATATCAGCCCCTAACGAAGCAACGCATAAACTAGGGTTTAAGCTTCTGTCACTCTAGCAACCCATCATCTACTTATTACTTCCCCATGCCTTCTCTAGGCCCAAATAATGGTGAAGTGCCATGTAGTCAACGTTCACATAACACCACTAGAGGAAAAGACAACATACACCTCATCAACATATCGAACGAATACCAAATTCACATGACTACTAATAGCAAGACTTCTCCCATGTCCTCGGGAACAAATGTAACTACTCACAAAGCATATTCATGTTCATAATCAGAGGAGTAATAATATGCATAAAGGATCTGAACATATGATCTTCCACCAAGTAAACCAATTAGCATCAACTATAAGGAGTAATCAACACTACTAGCAACCCACAGGCACCAATTTGTGGTTTTGATACAAGATTGGATACAAGAGATGAACTAGGGTTTTGAGAGGAGATGGTGCTGGTGAAGATGTTGATGGAGATTGACCCCCTCCCGATGAGAGGATCGTTGGTGATGATGTTGGTGATGATTTCCCCCTCCCAAAGGGAGGTTTCCCCGGCAGAACAGCTCTGCCAGAGCCCTAGATTGATTCCGCCAAGGTTCCGCCTCGTGGCAGCGGAGTTTCATTCCGTAAGCTTGCCCATGATTTTTTCCAGGGTAAAAGTGATGATATAGCAGAAGATGGATGCCGGAGGCCCATCAGGGGCCCAGGAGATAGGGGGGCGTGCCCTATAGGAGGGGGGCGCCCCCTGTCTCCTGGACAGGGTGTGGGCCTCCTGGCCTATTTCTTTCGCTCATAAATTCTTATTAAATCCAAAAAGTTGTTTCATGGAGCTTCAGGTCTTTTGGAGCTGTGCAGAAAAGGTTTCCAATGTTTGCTCCTTTTCCAGCCAGAATTCCAGCTGGCGACATTCCCCCTCTTCATGGTAAACCTTGTAAAATAAGAGAGAATAGCCATAAGTATTGAGATATAATATGTAATAACAGCCCATAATGTAATAAATATTGATATAAAAGCATGATGCAAAATGGACGTATCAAGGCGCAACAGGGCCAAGAAGGCCAGGGAGCGCGCGGTGGCCGAACAAGCGGAGGCGGCGCGTGCGGCGATGATGAATCCACCCGGGCATCCGTACGCGCCCTGGAGCCAGCAAAGCGTTGGCTCTCCGGCCGGGTTCTCATCATCGCCGCACCCATGGAGCACGCGGTCGCCAAGCTATGCCGACGGGGACGCCCATGGTGGCTTCAACCCCAACATCACTTTTCCCCATGGGCTCCGCCTCCAGCGCACGTCCTCGCCCGCGTTCGCCGGCGTGCAGTATCCGCCGTACACGTACTCGCCGCCGGACTACGCAGCCTCACCGACGCCGCCTCTCCGCTGCGGCCTCTAATCACAAGCCTCCTCCTCGTCGCATCTTGGCGACGCCGACACGACGGAGGCTGACATGGAGGACATCATCGCGGCCGGCTCGGCTGCGACCGCCGCATCCCCCGGGTTCGCTAAGCAGGACCTCACCGACATGGACGACAAGCTCGACTACGGCGAGGAAGAGCCGGAGGAGGAGGAGGAACAGGAGGAGGAGCCGGCGCCGACGAGGAAAAGCAAGAAGAAGAAGAAGAAGAAGAAGAAGAAGGCCAAGTCCAGCGAACCACGCATCAAATGGGCGTCCAAGGAAGAAGAGTGCCTCGCTGAAGCGTGGAAGGTCGTCTGCCTCGACCCGGTCATCGGCACGAATCAAAGCATCAAGACGTATTGGGACCGCATCAAGGCCGAGTTCGATGAGCGGAAGCTCGTCGACCCCTACTTCAAAGGCATGCACATGAAGCGGGGGTCGAAGGCGATGGCGAACCATTGGTCGCTCATTCAAACGGCGTGCAACAAATGGCATGGGATCATCGAGGAGGTCGCGGCTCGCCCGGAGAGTGGCACCAGCGTCGAGGATCAGGTATCGCACACCGTCCATGTTGCTTCCTTTTCGCCGCACGTGCGCTCTTTCGCCTTGCACGCCCCATGGGCGTACCCTGGCGCGCGCTCTGGGGCCGACTGACGTTCTTTATCGGCGCAGTTGCTGCGCATGTTCGCCATGTTCCGCGACGACAACAGCGACGCAGACTTCAAGTACCTCCACGTCTTCAAGCGGATGGACAAATGCGAAAAATGGCGGCCGTCCGACGCACCGTCGCCAAGGCCAAAGAGACGTACAAGCCGGACGCGCCGATAGCGGGCGCGGCCGATGGACTCCCGGACGGCAACAAAGGTGCCAAGAAGGCGAAATACGCCGAGACAGCTGCGGCGCGCGTGCAAGAGTCCATCGAGCACTGCATCGCCGACGCCAAAACCAGGGCCGCCGAGCGAGAGGAGAAAACAGAGGCGAGGTGGGCTGTTTTGATGACGAACAACACCCTCAAACTCGACTTGCTCCGCGCCAACGCCGCCGCGAAACTCCAAGCTCAAGATTCCAAGAAGAGGAACAACGACCTCGCCTTCTTGATGGGCGGCGCTGACATGCTCCAGAGCGGCAACGAGAAGCTCAAGGTGTGGTTCTTGGCCGAGCGCGGCCTCATCCTGAACCAGATACCGGCGACGCCGACGCCGACACCCAGCCCGGCGGCTAATGACGACGACGAGACCAGGGCCGACGATGTCTCCGCCTCCGCGACGCCCAGCCCCACCGACGATGCCTCCGCCGCGCCCAGCAGCACAGAAGATGCGCCGAACATCCCGAAAGCCGCGCCGATTCCTCCCAGCCCGCGTACGCCGACGACTACGCCACCGGAGGTTGAGCTTGACGCTTGATGTACTACTTCCACGTCCTTCCTTTTTTGTATGCCGGACTACCGCGTGTCCTTTTATTTTGATCGCCGAACTGTGGCACCGAGTCGCCAAACATTTGCGACGATCGCCGGTTTGTTGTTTCTTTGAGCGGGAATGATGTTTTTCGAATATGGAGCGCCTTGGGGGCGGCGCCTGGGCGTGTGGCTGGGGAAAAACGAACCCCAGGGGCCGATCTAGCGCCGGCTCGCCCCCAGGCCGGTCTTTTTCGGTGCCCTGGGAGGCCGAAGGGCTGGAGATGCTCTAAGGGGTATGCAGCAGTTAGCCACATACATACAGTTTATCTGATAGCACGTTCTGGATTCCTGAGGCCTCCCAATTCCAGTGAGGTAAAGGTGCATGCGTAGGCCCATCGTATACTTCATTTTTGCTCTACAATATCAGGAAGACAAGAGAAGTGAAACTTTCTGGCAAATAATACTGTGGATGCCGATATTGTAGAGCCTTTGTAGAGCTCATAAGTGAAGGATAAGTTATCACAGTCTTAAATTAGGTATCAACTCCATAATTTGATCATCCCCAAAAAGCTAGCTAGGTAACTAAATGTACAATTCTGGTAAAAAAAACTGGTGAAACTAGGCATTTATATTACCTCGCAAAAAATCGCCCTGTACCTCCTCCAAAACCACCAAGCACTCCTCAGCCAAGAGGAGATTGTCATTGGTGGCCTCGCAAATTAAGGGGTCTAGGAGGGACGGGGGGTGGAGTGGGGGGCAATGGCCATCAGCCTAAAAGTAGAATGAAGTAGCACAATATGTACTTCTATCTTTGATGTATAGAATGAAAAGTACAAAGGTTTTTATTCCCTCTGCTTTACACTAAAAGGTCAATCAGCTTTTGATAGGTGTGAGATTTTCTAATGTTTTATAGGTAATAACACATTGTCGGAAAAACATAATCTGAGCTAGAGCTGAAGTGTAATCAGAGCTCGCTTGTTTGACGAGCTAAGCTGAGCTCAATCTTTGTCACTCACACTCAGACTTTTGTGCACACCTACGTATACCTCACAACTATTAAGATAAAAAAGCTATATTCATTTTGTATATTTACAATTGTTCTAGGATAATGATTTTTGTGAATAAAAGAAACATCAAGTTTTTTCCGCAAAGAAAACAAAAAAAAAACAAGAGTAATAGATCAATTAGTGTACACATGAACTTTCCTGGGTGGAAGAACTGCAAGTCGCATGGCATCCAAACTATATTGAAGCCTTCAAATGCTGACCACAACCCCTTCACAATCTGTGGCAGCCTCTATCCTCGTGAGATGTGCAATGTGATATTTAATTACTTTTGTAATGAATGTTAGTTCAATTATGAAATGTGACATGCAATGATCTTTTCGGTATGTTGTTGTTCAGCAGAAAAGAGCATGTAGTTATTCGAGAGTCGGACCAAGTCACAAAGCACATGATTCGCATGAACAAAATGTGTGAGATGATTATGACCATCGCATCCAGTTCCTTTGGTTCAATCGTCTGCCTAGTACAACATAGAATTCTCACCATACATTCGCATGCATTGTCCAAAGTTAACACACACATTTTTTATTTAGTATACCGTGTGGACAACATGCACATGGTGGACAGATTACGCGACGCCTGCGATGCTCTCATCATCGCAGACAATTCATTCGTACCAACTGTTTTTGCCCAATATCGCACAAGGTAGTCCTTTATAAATCATTCCTGATGGGTCAGCCATCACACACGTTTCATTTAAGGATAGACGATTATATCCTCTATTCTCAAAAATTCCACTCCCACTACTAGCAATTCTCACAACGTGCATCCTTTCACCTCATAAGTGTGCCATGTCGGTATCCACTAGCACCACATCCACCATATTTAATTCATACAACATGCATTCTCCCACCTCACCAAGTCATGTATTCCCCCGTCATAATTAGTTACATAATTATCCACGTCATACATATTAGACAAACTCACGTCATTAATTAGCATGTTCTTATTCATGTGGTATGGAATGTTGACTAGAATGGGCGGTATTGACCGTTAGGATGAACTAAAGAGTGGTAAATATGAATTGAAGAAGGCAATACATGCGTACAAGTATTGGCTACTGTGTCATCTATTCATAAATACAAAAGCATTTTTATTGAGAAACTCTGTAATGCTACAGGACTTATTGGAGATATGTTTATGGAAATGAAAAAAATAATATCAAATATTAATCTAACAAACTGACTTGAGATGTTTCTTCATTGGAAAATTTAATTTAATTAAATTCAAAAATTCTTCATCACAAAAAAAAAGCTAAGATACAGTAATTATATTTCATAGCTACACGTCTCTTAGTGTTTCCGCGCCAACACACGAGGTATCATCTAGTTTTTATAATGAGTGTGATGCCTTCATCACACAAAGTTCGACTCTAAGTGTGTGCTATGTGTGTGTCTTAATAGCATTCTGCACTAGCGATAGTTCATTCAGTATTGCCTCAACATCGCTCGAAGTAGCACAACATGTAATTGAGGTTATCTTTGATGTATAGAACAAAAACTGGAAAGGTTTGCTATTCTTTTTGTTTTATTCTAAAATGTCCATCGACTTTTAATATGTGCGAGATTCTACAATGTTCTATAGGAAAGCACACATAGTTGAAATACTCAATCCGACCTCAACAGTATCCAAGGACGCTTGTTTAACAATGTAATGTGTTTTCAATCTTTGTCACTGAGACTCACACTTGTGTGCACACTGACATATCTTACAAGTAATAAGAGAAAATAGCTAGACCCATTTCGTGTATTATAATTGGGGATAATGTTTTTTTTTTGAACAAACCAAATTTCAAATTTTGCCATCTCCCTGCTCTCATTTCTGAACAGGAGTAGTAGCTCAATTAAGTTACATTTGATGTTTCCTATGTTGAAGGACCGCAAGTCGCATCACATTCTATCTATATGGACCTCTTCAACTGCCGCCCGCTAACCCTTCTTCCGAAATTCCCCTAGGCTGTGTGCCGCTCTCTCAACCTCAACCAGCGCTTAAACAAATCTGTCGGTATGACGCTGCAAGCCCTCCTGCCAGGTCTCATGCTTGGCTTTCTACAGAGGGGCAGCAGCTTTGCTGTGAGACCACTGGGTCTATCCATGTAGCCCGGGAAGTCGGACTTTCCACAGCCTAATACACCTATGCTAGGTGGCATGCATCAGTTAGCCACATATACGGTTTCTAAAGCTACGCATCAACTGATAGAACACTTTGGTTTCCTGACGCTTCCCGTTCCATAGAGCTAAAAATAGTACATTCGTACGCCCGTAGTATACTTTGCTTTTGCTCTGCAATCCCAGGAGGAAAAAATAAGTGAAATTTTCTAACAAACTGCAATGCGGATTCCACAATAGCTGTGCGGAAGGTTTTATTTATACCGTGGATACTGATCGACCTCACAACGCCATTGTTTTTGAAAGAAACATCATTAATTATTTGTCCAAACAAAATTAATTAATTGTTGTACTAAAGGAGCAGTCCTGTTTGCAGTTTGCTCCTTCGGCAAATACATCTATGTGGACGTGCCAACATGGCTATCGTCCTAGGCATGGATTTGCATGCATGGGTCATGTAGACCAAATAAATTCTTTGAGGTCATCATCATCAAGTGCTAAATCTAAAAAAATCATAATATCTTGTAGTTCAAATCTTTTGCCCTTTTCAGGATCTGTTTTCACCTCCCATTTTATCGTGACAAGACCTTTGACACTATCAGTTAATGATACATGAGTTACTAGACCGCTGGCAAATAGTTATCAGGCTTTTCGAGTTCACAGTTATCACCTTGTTAATATGAGAACCAAATGTTTCACATTTAGTTATTAGTGTTAAAAGCATGCGAGTTACCAAGCTCATCTCAAATTACCTATCGACTCCATAACTAGGTCATGCACAAATAGCTATTTAACTAAATGTACTATGATGATAAAAATATAACCAGTACAACTAGGTACGTAGGTGCGCTGGTGATAGTTTTTATCTACACAATTGGGTAATGACATCAATGCCATGGTGGTACTAAATCCTGTTTTATTACACCAGTGCAATGACGTCAGAGGTAATTGTACCATGAATAGATGGGTAAATGCTTCAGTGCGATGGTGTTAAATCCAACCTAGACAATTAGGTAACTTATACATCATTCTCATGGGGTTTCACCTTGAGAGGATATGATATGTATTCCTCCATAGTCACCGTCCACCGCTCTACCGGTTCACAGGACAAGGACCCCAAAAGAGAAATCCTTTGATCGGAAAATACTATCACATCAGTTCCGATCAATACTGCATGCATCTTCCACTTGTCAATAGTTGTAGTGCGTGCCATGACATCACCCAACATCAGCCGTGCCCTGAAGATGCACTATCTAGACATATATATGGAAGACTAAAATACCACTAAAGATTAAAAAAAAGTATGTGGTTTTGCAAAATGAAGGTGGCAGGGTACTAAACAATGTTGTTTTCGTCATTAGGAGGAGACAATATGTCATTTGTTTATTCTTTTTCCATGCTTGCTAGTTTAGTGTGCCGTACAATTTATGTGGCTTATAACCTTTCTCCGCAGACAAGAATATCAAATATGGGAGGCAACTGCTTGGGTGGGGTTGAGCCGAAGACCAAGGTGTGCCTCCATGTGGGAGTTTAGGCCGTGCTTTGGGCTTTATTGAAACTGTTTAACTTATTGTATGTTTAACAGAATAAAGCTACACAATTTTATGCAGGTTATGTTACAAGCTATAGGATAGATCCTTACATGGCTCTTACTATAAAATACGAAAGTGGGGGAGCTTACGAACTATGGATGCATCCAATGGTAGATAGTAACAAGGGATACATATAACCTGTTTGGATGGAGGTTCAATGGTAGTCTATGTTTTTATAGCAGGTTGTTGGTGTTTAGTTGATCTTTTGTACTTCAATACTTGGATTTCGTATTTGAATTTTAATAAATATATGGTTGTGTGCATAGTAATGATGCAGAGGTCCGGATGATCCTCCTTCCATAAAAAACTGAAAAAATCTAGATGCCAACTCTTGCTCTGGTCCTTGATCGAGCCAAACCCGGCCTCCGCGGCGTTAGAGCATGAGGAATATGAGATTTGAGCCTCTCTCCAACCCAATCTGCCTTTGTCAAGGGGCGTTTTATCCTTGATGGGGTCCTATGTTTACATGAGATCGTTCATGATATTCACAAATCAGGCAGCAAGGCTGTTATTCTTAAACTGGATTTTGAAAAAGCCTATGACTCTATGAGTTGGGGCTTCTTAAGACAAGTTCTATTGGCTAAAGGCTTTGATGGTGGTGTGGTTCATTGAATCATGCAGTTGGTCATGGGTAGCCATACTGCTATTTCTGTTAATGGGAGAGTTAGCAATTTTTTTAAGAACTCTAGAGGCATGAGGCAAGGTGACCCGGCCTCTCCCATCCTATTCAATTTTGTGGCGGACGCCCTTTCTAATATTCTGTCTAGGGCTGCGGTGGCTGGCCACGTTACTCCTGTTAGTTCTCATCTTATTCCACAAGGGATTACCCACCTTCAGTACGATGATGACACGTTTATTATGGTGAAACTTAATGATCGCTGCCTTGCCCACCTCAAATTTCTTCTTCTTTGCTTCGAGGCTATCTTTGGACTAAAAATCAACTTCTCCAAAAGTGAAGTCATTGTCATTGGGGTCCTGAAAATCGAGGCGCTGCGTGTTGCCCGCTTATTGAATTGCTCTCTTGGCTCCTTCCCTCTTAAGTATCTAGGTCTTCCTATAACCTCCGACAAACTCTTGGCTAAAGACTTTGCTCCTACGGTGGCCAAAGTTGGCAATCTTGTTATGCCCTGGAGGGGTAGATATAATACCCAGGCTGGTAAAGTTGCCTTGATTAATGCATGCCTTACTTCCCTCCCAATGTTCCTTATGGGATTCTACCTGCTTACGATCGGCACTCACGCTGGGCTTGACAAACATAGAGGTGCCTTTTACTGGAACGCGGCTGACAACAAACGCAAATATCGCATGATCAAATGGGACATTATTTGCAAACAAAAAGCCTTGGGGGGCTGGGTATTATTAATACTCTTGTCATGAACAAATGCTTGATCATCAAATGGTGGTGGAAGATCATGACCACCACCTCGGATAAACCTCTTTGGTTCAACATCCTCAAAGCTAAGTATTTCCCTTCTTCTAGCCCTATGTTTGCTCGCGCCTCGGGGGCTTCTCAGTTCTGGAAAGACCTTCTTAAACTCAGACCTATTTTCCAAGGCCTCGTCAAGTTTGTTGTTTCCAATGGCAGATCCACTAGATTTTGGCTTGATTGGTGGTGTGGTCCGACTACGTTGGAAAACTCTTTTCTTGTTCTTTTTTCTTATTGCCCTAACCCTGAGATCTCAATCTTTGAGCTCTCTGCCAATAATTGGTATCTCCAACTTCGCCGCTCTCTTTCTCCTGAAGAGTTGGTTGACTGGCAGCGCCTTGTTGCCTTCTTCCCTGTGCTCTCGGAGGAGGAGGAGGAGGTGGTTTGGCCCCACTCCCTTCTGGTCGTTTTATTGTGAAATCATTATATGGTAAGCTGATCTTGGGCTCAAACACTTCCAAATTCAAGTGGATCTGGAGGGCTCGTATTCCTCCTAAGATCAAGATTTTCCTCTGGCAAGCTTCTCACGGGCGGTTGCCGGCTGGTTACCAGATCCGCAAACGTAATGGCCCTGGGTCTGACCGCTGCGCCCTTTGTGGGTTAAGAGAAGATACAATGCATGTTTTCTTTAATTGTGTTCTGGCTAAACTCTTCTGGTGTTGTATTAGATCTTGGTTGAATGTATCCTGGAGACCATCCTCCTTTTCTGACCTTCGACTCTTGGCCAACAACCTGGTTGGGGCCCAGAGAAGAATGTTTTGGGTGGGCTTTGCAGCGATGTGCTGGACTCTTTGGACGACTAGAAACAAGTTTACTATTAAACATGTTTTTCCTGCTAAACCTGCTGATTGCTTATTTAAAACTTGCATATTCTTGCAGCAGTGGAGATTATTGATTAAGAAGGAGGACAGGGATGCGTTCGATATGATGATATCCAAGATCTGGGCTTCTGCTATCTCCCTTTCTCCAGTTCAAGCTGGCAGTTAGGAGTTGTTGGCCCTAATGTTGCTGTCTTAGGTCTCCCCGGCCTGTGTGCCGTGTACTGGCCTGGAGCCATGTACGTTCTACTTTAGCCTGTGAGGTCCGGTTGATACTCTGCGTGTTTTGTGTCGATGTTCGCTGTGGATGGTTATGACTTTGCCTGGTGGCTTAATTTATAAAGTCGGGCTCTGACCTTTTCTCTAAAAAAACACGCCTAAGGCATCATGTCAAATCCACGTGATGTGGGAAACCTCACCCCAACCGAGATGCACCAGCCTGTGGCCATCGTTGCACCCTATCTCTTTATTTTAAAGATATATAGGAGGTTGTTTCGATTTTATTATGTCCTTCCGTATTTTCTTTCTGCTGCAAGCCGTCACTCATTTGCAAACTTGAACAGTCCATTAACTAGATCAATTATTTTCTCCAATTAATATTTCACTGGGCACAGAGGTTGATCACCTCAATTTTTAACTGAAACAAGCTAGGGAGCGAATGGAAACAAGAGATTAGTATGCAATAGTGTGTGTATCTCCGCCCAGACAAGCCAGTCGTGCATGCATTAGAATTAAGAAGGAGCTAGGCATTCCAGAGAGCATCATCGTCCCAGCAAAGTTTTCGGTAGAGGGGGCAATTAAAGGATGGAGCCTGCTGCACATAACTGTACATACGCAGTGAATATCCACTTGCTAGCCTAGAACAACCAGGACTCTTCGTCCGTCCACGTAGGCATCAGGCCAATGAAGGTCTGTAGATGGCCACATAATGTCCTGCTGTACACCCAGCTTGCCCATCGTTGACCAGTTCCTGCAGGGTTGGCTTGGTTAAAAACTATGCTGTTCTTGTGCTTCTAGATTTCCTCACATCGAATGATGATTGATGATTGTGACCAAGTAAATTTATTTTTTTGCAGAAGGGGCCCAAGGCCATAAACTAAGTATCATAAGTCCTTACAAACAAAATGTACTGAAAAATAAAATTACATTGAAATTCTTCGGGGCGCGGAGACCATCGGCGACGCGTCATGAGCATAGCTCGATGCCGCCTCTGGGCGTCCGCCTTGATGGAGCAAACTTTTTAAAACCCAAGAGCTTCTCCCTCTCTCTCAAAAAAAGTAGTATGTAAAAGCAGGGGCCACGAAGTCGCCGATGTATAGACTAGAAAACGCCGAACGATGCAATATGTTAAGCAAATCTCCACCCCAGAGAAGAAAACGCCGATAAAGGTCGATAGAAACTATATAGATCACGAAAGCCGGTAGAATCCAGATGGACCCACCGAAAACCTAAACCGACCGAATTCTGGAAGATTCGCAAGAGCACTGCACCCTCCCGCCGGTCATAATCAGCTCAATGGAGTGAGGAAAGGGTGGGGAGAACTTTATTCATACACCGGGGCAACATCATCGCCTTGTTGCCCAAACCAAGCACGATGACTCCCTAAAGAAAACAAGAACAAAAATCATCCATGCCACTGCATGCCAGGTCCAAGATTGATGTCGAGCTCGCCATCGTCCAGGACCATGCACTGATTTCCTCTTCTCCGATGGCCTAGATAGGCGAGGCGGTAGTTGAAGAATGTCGCATGACAACACCAACACTCTCCTCGAGCATTGCCTGTCGGAGACCGCAACTCGGCCACACATCCCCTTTGTCGACCCATAACGGTCCACCAAATCCTCCATAGCAGGCCCCCACAATCAGCAGCCTCCCGGAAGCCGCCAGGGTTTAGTCGCCTTCTCATACAAAAATGTTTAGTCGCCTTCTCATACAAAAATGTTTTAACCCATGGTTTATGTAGTTCTGTCGCCAAGTCCTTATGAATGTTGTTAGAGGGGGCGTATGCGAGGCACACTAGTAAGTCAATCATCCGTCTTCGGTAGTCGCCCAAGCCGGTATACCACTCACTATATCATCACCTTGGCCCAAACTGCACCGACATTTGTTGCTTGACAGCAGCAAATGTCCAAAGTTATCACCAGGAGGGTTGCATACGGAGCATAATTATTGGTGTGGTGGTTGGATCGCTAGCTGGCCGGAAGTACAACTTTCCTTTTGTAGCCCAAGCTTAAGTCAAAGAACTGGCAGTTCATCACCATCCTGGAGTCCTAGATAAGCCCAGCGGGGCCGATGTATCGGCAATTAACTAGTGCTTTGTGGCACTAGTGCGCATCATGGAATTCCCGATGCCTCCTGAGCCTACGTTACACCATTTTGTGATCCATGTGGTTTCTTAATTTCCTCTACAAGTGAAACTGCAACTATAAGTTTACTCGTCACTGCTTGGTTAGGGGCTTGCTTCAGCATGAGTTAGCTCTCGTCACGGGTGTATTGTATGCACCGGGCTATGGTTCTTTGGAAACAAATGGGAGAAAAAGATTATATATAATGCGTAAGAGACGAGAATGTCACACGCTCATTATTTTCTCCTACAAAGGTGCACCTACCACTTTGCGAGTATCTTAGGGCATGTGAGCAGGATGGAAGTCATGAAGTGGTCACTTCATTATCCGGGTAAATGCTGGTAGGACGACGGAGAATTTATGGCAGCTCGTGGTGTTGAGTTTGTGTTGAATAATTGTACAAAAATATATGTTGAGTTCATGGGAAATTTATTAAACCTATCTCCCTTCTGTTACTGTAAATCGACCTCAAAGACAACCTCAAACAAACTTTTTGATTAGGTAATATTGTCCTTTTTGCGAGGAGCTTTCAATCTATTCATCAAACATCAAGGTAATACAAAGAACACACAGGAAATAATAGGAATTACATCCACGTCTATAGGCCACCTAAGAACGACTACAAGTACTAAAGCGAGCAGAAGGCATGCCGCTGTCATCGCCCCTCCCTCACCGGAGCCGGGCAAACCTTATTGTGGTATAAAGTTGAGAAATCTTTGTGCTAAAGCCCCGCGGGACTAAAGCAACAGAAAAGCAACCTCCGTCAAATGAAGACAAGTCCAACCGGATCTACTGTAGACAAACATCAACCGAGTCCCATGAGATCCGCCGGATATATACACCTCCACACGCCCTCCAGCGACGCTAGACACACCGCTGAGACAGTGGCTACGTGGGAAGAACCTTATTACATATTCACAAGTCAATATTGGGTCAAGTTTCGTTCATACTTCATCAGCCAATCACTTAACTCATGACTTGTTCATTCTGGTTTTATAAATGACTATAGGAATACTAGAGTTCTGTAGGAGCAGAAAGCCACAGCCGACAAGGTCTTGCTGGCGGCTGCAGAGAAGTTGCTCTACCAGATGCCGTACGAGGCACGCTTCATGGCGATCTCACACTACTACGACGATGTTCTCAAAAGGAAGATGCTAAAAAAACCGAAGAAGGAGAGCATTGTGTTGACGAAGCGGCAGTACATGGATCTAAGAAGCAGAGTCTTTTTATCCCCACAATGGAAGTCGAGGTGGGGGGATGCTGATTTATCAGCTAATGCATGAATTAGTATGTCAGTGTCAGGTATGCTACAACATATCCCGCCCACTACAAAATATTAGATGCCGACGTTCTTGAATTTGAAATCATAACAAGACCCATTCAATTGTGAATTTCTGTGATTAAAATCTAATTTGCAACACATATGCAGGGTAAGCCTGAGAAGGACAACTCTGCAACATGTCGAACAGACTGTAAAGCAAGGATCCGTCTCCTCTGCACGGAAGATGACGGTTGTTACATTAGCTTATTCAGCAATGGCATAATCTTCCTCTATCCGAGAGCCGAGAGGAAAGAAGGAAATGGCCCTCGCACAATGAGATAGACTCGTTTCTCAAAGACTTTGTGAACAGTCTCAGGGAAAATAACATCAGTCTTAGCAAGGTCTACAATATTGTCTATGTGACACATGGAGAACACATTGGTGCTCCATTCCGCAAGGAAAACCTTAGGTACCTATGCTCACGTCTTGCACAAGACACAATATAAGAAGACATGAAAAAACTGCTAGATTGCTGGAGGATATCAAAGCATCGGACCCTTTTCTCTCAGTATGTGTTGATTCTGATGATGAAGGATCACCAAAGTTCATATTGTGGTGTACTGGGAAGAACAAGCAAGACTATGTGTACTTTGGTGATGTAGTGACATTCGACACAACTTATAGGACCAACCTTTACAGCTGGAGTATTTCTTTCAGTTTAAAGCACTAACTGGAGTAGTAGTATTTTATTTTAGTTTTGATGAATTCCACTCGACAAACAACGTCATAGTGACACCGGGCAAACTCTGATATTCTGATAGTGCAAAGAAGGTATGTAGGTCGCCAAGAGGCCGAGGCCGTCCCTCTCTACCGCAAGCTTGCCCTTTGTTGGTAGCTCCCTGTAGGATTGTGGCTTCCAAAGGGTTGGCTTGGTTTAAACCTATGTCTATTTTATGCTTCTAAATTTTTGATCGGACAAGGATGATGATTAGGTCAAGTTCTTCTGAGTGCTGTTGGAGGGGTCGTGTGTTGGCCCAATCCTGATGCCGAGTACTTTTCCATAACAGCGGTGATGAACCATGAGGGTGACGAACAAAGCAAGCTAAATTGTTTCAGCTCCTGGCCGCTGCAATCCCATCAAGGTACTTTACGCCGAGATGCACCACGTCACACGAAGCTGACTTGAACCGTACGTACAAAGCAAAAACCCTCGCACATACACAGCGTCCAGTCCACCGGAAGTACCAAATGCACGCACGCGAAAAATAGCTTGCTGCCCACTGGCTTTTGTTTTGTATTGCTTCAAGATTCCATGGTACAAGTTACAGTGCTCGTTACACGGATATTGTTAGAAGGGATACGGAGATTTGGTGAATCGTTGATTATTGTATTGCTTGAGCCTCATATGCATATATATATATATATATATATAGGAGTATATGATTTACTTGGAGTACTAGACAAGGTACAATAATATCCTACGCTATCCTATCTTTCCTAATAATAAATATACTCAATATCCCCCCGCGGTCAGAACGGTAGCGACACAGACGGTGAGACTGGAGAAGAATCGAAAGGCAAGCCGACGGATACGCCC
>NC_041385.1:51123402-51131957 GCF_002162155.2 Triticum dicoccoides
GCGGAAGTCGTGGCTCGAGTGAAAATCGATGAGGTTACTCAAGCAAGGCGGTAGCCCTTTGTGCCGTTTATCGAGGTAGCCGAGAGCGTGTGTGGTGTAGCTGTGGTCGGGGTAACTGTGCGGAGAATGCCGTGGTCAATGTTGAGTCGGGGTGGCCTGTGTCGAGGAAATTGCCGTGGAGCCGCAGGCACATGGATGCGCCGAGTTAGTCATGGGCGCAGTGGTGTCGAAGTAGTGGTGCCTCAGGAAGAAGACAATGTTGATGACGCGTCGCGGCGGGTTTACCAAGCCCGGTTACACATCTTGAACGAAGGCACGCATCGGAGTTGCCAGCACCGGGCATGCGTAGACGGACGGATACGAAGTTCACGAAGCATCGTGCTAGGCTTGCCAGGCCTGGGGACACGTCGTGGACGAAAGCATGCATTGGTGTTGCCAGCAGCGGGCATGTGTACACGAGGGACCAACACGAGCTGTACGCCATGTCGGAGAAGTCAGAGGGGCCAACAGACAACAACTCGACAACAATTGTGGCGTCCATCGGCAAGGGGCCGATGTCACCAACGGTGGTCGGAGTAGACGAAGTGGTCGGGGAAGATGATGGCGACGCCGACGACGGGCTGGTGCTGGACGAAGAAGAAGTAGATGGACGGGCAGCGGCGGCGGCTACGGAGGTAGCGGCGACGGCGGCCAAAGAAGAGCGACACCGGAGGCCTGACGGCGGTGACGACGGCTAGATTAGAAGTGCGGGGGCGATGCTCGAAGTAGGCGACGAACCCGACATCGTGATGAAGACCGGCGCAGACGGTGGTGTTCCTGCGCCGACGGAGGCGGAGCGGCACATACCACAGGAAGTCGACGCGCGTGGACAGCGGAGTGGACCGCGGGCCGCGGCTCTACGGCCCGAAGGGGCGACGCAGCGGCATCAGGCGGAGCGGGGCGATGACTGGAAGACCTCGGGGTGGCGGCGGGGACTGCGAGCCGTGGCGCTGCGGCCTGAAGGGGCGACGCAACGGCGGTGCGCGACTCGGTGCAGCCGCGGGGACAGCCTTGGGCGGCGGTGGAGACCGCATGCCATGCTCGCTACGTCTCGATGGGGGCAAGGTAGCGGCAATGCGAGGGTCGGTGCAGCCAATAGGACGCCCTGGAACGTACGTCCTTGGGGCGGCGCTAGACCGCGAACCGCGGCACTACGGCCCAAATGGGCGACGCGGCGGCAGCATGCTGGTCGTTGCAACCGTGGTGAGAACCACGGGGCGGCGGTGCTGCGGCCCGACCGGGTTACGCAGCGGCAGCTCGCTGCCCGATCAGTGGAGGGCGTTGTACTCGGGACGGTCTTCACATGGCCTGCGGAGGAGCGCGCAACAGACGGGCCATGTCGGTCGCTCGGCGTTGATGGGGCGGATTGCGGCGGCGAGCGGATCATCAAATCGATCGTGTGCGAGGTTGGGGACGCCGCTCGGTGGAGGCGGGGTGGGGGCGGAGTCTGAGATGAAGCCAGCAACGACGGTCGGCAGGGCGGCCGTACTGGCGCGGCGTAGATCGACGGGCAGGCCGACGCGCATGGGGAAGCTGTGATGGGCCACCGCATGGCGCGAGGCCACTGGGTTGGGGCAATGCAGGAGTCCCGATCGATCGGAGCAGGGGGTGACGGCCGGCGCAGGGCGACGGGAGGGCCGACGCGCGGCCGGCGGCCGGCCTTGATAGGCCGCCTCGGCGCGCGTGGCCGCCGAGTCGAAGGGAAGGGTGGCTGGTCACGTCATGGTCGAAGTAGAGGCGCGCGAGGGTCGACAGCTGCAGCGAACGACGCAAACCGATCTTAGATCGGAAAACCAAAAAGAAACACCGATCAAGATGACCGGAGGGAGAGTGAAAAACCCGGAGAAGGGCTCAAAAAAAAAGACTCTCTAGCACAGCCGGTCAACACGACCAGCGGATGAACCCTAGGTATGTGCGGCGCGACCCTTGGCAGTGGTCATGGAGGCGGACCAATCCAGGGGCAGCGCGCAGGGCGGAAACGGCGGGCGGCGGTTAGGGTTGGATCGATTAGGCTTATAATACCATCTTAGAAGGGAGAGAGAGATTTGATGGAATCGTTGATTGTTGTATTGCTTGAGCCTCAGGAGCATATATATAGGAGTATAATGATTGACTTGAAGTACAAGACAAAACAAGGTAGAATAATATCCTACGCCATCCTATCTTTCCTAATAATCAATATACTCAACTCATATAAATAGTACCGGCTAGCTACTAGAGCAATATTGCCCTACCTGGATCATGCATGCACACGGACCTGGGCATGCACAGGGAAGCTTGTCCAACAGCGTGTGAGGTGCACCATCCAAGCAATACATCGTCTCTGGTAGGCACCCATATGTTGTATACCCCACGCTGTCATCAGGTCATCACATTGCCCAAGACTGCACGATGTTCAGTGGTCTCGTCACGCGGGTTGCTCAAGGAGCACAAGCATTGGTGCCTCTGCCTTGTGATCTCTAGCTGGTCCGAAGTACAACGTCACTTTTGATGCTCAATCCACGAGAAGAACTGGCTGTTCATCAGCGCCCTATTGTCCTAGATAAGCGCAGCGGCGCCGACGCTCCAGCGAGTTAGCATGGGTTTGCTCGATCGTTGGCATTAGTGCACAGCATGGAATTACTGATGCTTCCCAAGCTCACGTTACACAATTTTGATATCCATGTCGTAGATTTTCCTCTACGGGTGAAACCTCAACTATATATCTACAATGGTTGGTTGGGGCCGCATGAGCTAGCTAGCTCTCCTCATGATTATATTGGGCTCGAGCGTGGTCTATGGCTCTCATGAAACAAATGGTAGAAAACAGGTTTTATATCCAGAGTCAGATACGAGTGTGACACTTATGACACGCTCTTTTTTTTTTGCGACGGTGCACCTAGCCTTTTGCAAGTAATCTTAGGCATGTGACCAGGACGGACAACATGAAGTGGTCACTTCATGATGGTAGATCCTGGTTGGAGGACACGGAACTTATGGTAGCTGGTCATTTGAGTCTGTGCCGAATATCAACCTAAAATTCTACCGCAAAGAAATTTGTTGATAAGTTAATACTGTCGATTAATGATTCAACGTCCTACAGGCATCTTATCCACGCAACAGAACAGTTTTCCCTTAATTTTCGTTGTATGTGCCAATTACACCTTCAGATGTCTTCAACCAGCTTGGCTCAAGAGCAGCCTTTTAGCTTGCAATCGGTTCAAGTCAAGCTGCCCTTTACTGCTTATTTAGTTCAAGTTACTGGCTCCAAGTCATTTTGAGACTATTCCACAACTCCAGAGTTTCACGAAACAAAGTTCTTCTAAAGGTCAAACCATCCCAGCCTTTCTCGATAGCTTCATCCATTATTATATTATGATCAAAACTTAAATTATATAGTTTAAAGTAGGAGCTTTTTAATGGTTTATCCCCAACCCACCAGCCCTCCCAGAATATGGTGTTTCTTTTTTGGTTTTCAATTACCATCTGTGAGTATTTAACTTTTAGAAGGCTACTCCAAAAATGTGAATCATCCACTCTAGGTTTAATTCTAGAAACGCGTTTGTTCTTCACATAATTATTTAAGAGCACATCCTGCCACATGCCAGATTCAGTTTCTAGCCAAATGGTTCTAGAAGATAGAAGCACTGCAGCCTATAATTTGAAGGGTAGCCCAAATCACTGCAGCCTATAGAAGCACTGCAGTGCTTTCAGAAGACCATTTGACTTGGCCATAATGGATCACTTTGACGAGAAGGAGAGCCCAAAGGACTGCAGCCTATCATTTGTAAACCATTAGAGCAGTAGAACTATGGGCAATGATAGAAAAAACTAGAGCTACAGGCTATAAATACAGGGGAATACACAACGAGCTGGCCATCGACGACTCTCTCCTTCACCCTGTACATCTGAACCCCATCCCCTACCTTCTTCTGTGTTCCTCACCTATGTTCTTCTTCCTTATCACCTATCTTCCTGTACTAATCTGCAGCTTAGTTCTCTCTTGTCAGGCTGTACCGAATAGAGTTGCAATAAAGAGCAAGCTCGTGAGTAGGGATGAAAATGGAACAGAAACGGACGGAATTGGGTGCTCCCACATTTGGTTTCATTTTTTTTTTGTGAAAGTGGAAACAAATACATAAACTCATATTATGACGGAGGCAGAAGCAGAGTGTTCACCGGAACTAAAGACATCTTCAACAGTAGGCTAAAAAAGGAAACCAACAAAGTTATTCAATTGATGAGATGATTAGCAAATATTATGACATATCATGCCTATACAATAGGATATGTCAGCGACGGTAACGTGCTCCATTAGCGAATAGGGATTGTATCCGTATTCTGGCATCCTCGAAGTAGCAGTAGCACTATAGAAGTTGGGCCATTATGCTCACCATGTGTAGGGTCTAATTGTGTGTTACTTGGGCTGTAAAACATCCATGTGCTCATATTCAAAATGGAAAATTCCGTTTCCGCGCCTGTTCCATCGAAAAACATCGTTCCGTTTCCATATAAAACAATTCATTTCCATTTCCTTTTTTAAAATTTCTATTTCCACTTCCATTTTCCCTCACCATTTACTTTTTCCCGCGGGAAAAGCTGAAAGTTTTCCGCTCCATTTACCCCTACTCATGAGGTTGGAGCGTGTTAATTTGGATTTGTAACAGTAGGGTCGGCACAGTTCTCCATGTCGCTGACCCACACACGAGCAGTTTCCTAATCCCTCACTCAGTCATTTGGCTTTAGTGTGCATCGTGCAATTCCTGATACCTCCCAAGCCTACATTACGGCTGACTCATGTCAATTTTGTGATCTATGTCGTCATTCTTTTTCTTGTATGTATGAAATTGCAACTCTATGCCTACAATGGTTGATTGTGACAGCATAAGTTAGCTTCAGTCAAGGCTATGTTATGCGCTAGCAGTCTATGCTTTTAAGTAAACAATTGAAGAAAAAACTTATATATATTGAGCCAGTTGGATACTAGGATGACACCTATGACACACTTATTAATTTTGAGAAAAGTCCATATTTCAACCTCGAACTAACCGCTCGGTTTTATTTACAACCTTGAAATTTGAAACCGGTCGAAATACACCCCCAGCTAATCACGAGGTGCAGCTCAACCCTGGTTTCCGGCCGGTTTGCATTGGTCAAGCGGTTTTGGCCGCAGTCAATGATGATGGGGCACTGCCAACTAAACTAGGGTTGGGAGGACTGAAAAACAAACACGTGAATCGTTGTTTGACTTCTTTGTGTCTCGCGCCCCCTGCTCCTCCCGTGAATGCAGTAGCTGTCGCTGCCGTGCCCCCGGCCGCCGCTGCATCTCCGCCGTACCCGCAAGCCAGGCCTCACGCAGCATCTTCTTTCAGCTGCTCGCGCATGAATAGCACCGCCCTCCAGCAGCTTCTCTTTGCTGCTGCTCGTCCAGCTAGCGAGAGCTCGCAGCATTATGGGCGTGCTCGGGCTTGTTAGTATTGCTGCTGCTTGTCAAGCTAGCAAGAGCTTGCAACAGTACGGGCGTGCTAGTAGGAGCTCGTGGCGGTGTGGGCTCGCTGGAGCTGATCTATGTGCGCATTACATTACGTCGAGCAGTTCATGTGCATTGACCATGGCAGACATGCATGCACTGTGACTGTAGCAGCACACCGGCGCTGGGTCTAGCACAGGTAACGGAGGAGAGCTGCAGTGCGTCTCTGCGCTCTCCATGGGCAAAACCACCCGAGTACGTCGTCCCATATGGCACGGGCAAGCCCACTTGAGGAGCAGCCACAACCAACGCTGGACGTAGAGCCTTGCTGCGCTGCATGCTCCACCGGTGCCCGTGCATCTCGCAGAGATGCTCGACGCACTCCCGGCGCAGAGGCAGGTCCATCTGGTGCCTTCCGCAGCAGCCTCTCCTGCTGCACCACGGAGAGCGGGCAGTGGTAGACTGGTAGTGCATCAGCGGCAGGTGCGGCAGGAGCGGGCAGTGGTAGTCTGGAGCAAGCCCAGTGTCGACGTGCTCGAGAAACGCATGGCGAGATGGAGCTCCCCCATCTTGAATTCTGGCATGGAGGGATATGAGCGTATGTACGGTACAACTTTGGCATGTTGTTTGGTTATCTGCATTGTCTCGGCTCATACAACTACACGATGTTTGGTTGCCCACATGAGGTATGATTAAGAGCTAGCACTTGTACTTAGCACACATGGTTAAGAGCTAGCAGAGGAAGGGGGAGAAGAAATGTAGTGTGCGTCAGACCATGGCGACTGTGGTGGATAGTGGTCGCGGCGCCGTGTCCGACATGACGAGCATGGAGTCGTGGACGAGCGACCCCGTCGGCGGCACCGTGAGCGGCACCGTCGGCGAACTAGCTGCGGTGCTCGCGCAAAGACAATGGACAGAGGAGGAAAATGCAGTGCTCGCGACATGGTATCGTCAGTACAGTGGACGAGAGAGGAGGCCGAGATGATCGACGCCGGGAACGACTCCAGTGCAGTGTGCAAGAAGGCAGAGGACACAAAAAAGCAGTGTGCGCGTCATTGTGGCGTCAGTGCAACAGGAGGACAACAGAGAGTAGGCCGAGATGAGCGATGCCGGAAACGACTATAGTGTAGTAGGACGTAGACAAGGAGATCAAGGGAAGAGCTTCGGCGTCGAGAGGAACGAATAGGAGAGTTCTGAGTAGGGGACAGAGGAGCTCGACATGGCAGCGTCAGTGCAGTAGACTGTTGTTCATAGAGAGATGAAGTTACGATCGTCAAAACCAAAAACTTACAACACGAATGTTGTGAGGAACTGCGAGATTAGGCTGCTGGTCAAAGCAAAATTTAAATGATCGATCGTGCGCGACAAATCTGACAAAATTCGTTCAAAATAGCTTCAAACGGGAACACGAGATTAAGAACTTACGGCCGACGAGACTACGAACCGATCGCCTGAATGGAACCGTAGCATCGGGTGCATCTTTTTCATGTAGAGCTTACCTCGAACCGAAGTACCGTTGTGTAGATCAAAGGGGCATGGAAGATAGGAGATTAGGAAGGAGCTTAATGGAGGTCGAAGAAGACACAGGTAAACAGTTCGCATCCCTCCAGTTTCACCTCGCTCCATGAAAACTTCCGATTCCTGCGTTGCCAATGAGCAAGGCTTAAAGGTGCTTTAAGTTTCATGCTATGCAGGTCCAGCGGTAAAACCAGTCAACCAATCAGCCAGTTCCCTTCCGGCACCGGCCTGGTTGGACCTCCTGAACGTAACCAAACACGTCCTATGTAAATCTTTGACTCTTGCGCACGCTCATGATCGGATCATATCATGCCAGGAAAGCAGATCTGCAGGTACGTCTTGCTCGATCGCTTGCTCTGCTGGGTCATGCGCGCGTGGAAAATTGGCGTCATGCCTAGCGAACCAAGTGGATTCCAGAGAAACTTGATCGACCTATATAAAATTGCCATGGGCGCGTACTAGTGCGTGTGGATGCGGCCGGTCTCGAGCGTCGAGAGCCGGATGCGCACCTTGCGGAGGAGACGTACTTTTTTTTTTTGAACATCGAGGAGACGTACTTGACGGGGTCGCCGATGCAGCAGTGCCGGTAGTGGCCGTAGTCAGGTGCAGCGGGGGCGGCTACTGCTGTATCGGAGGAGCAGGAGTCGGGGTCAGGCGAGTGAGACACCAAAAACGATCCCTAGGGTGAGTTGGCATTGGCTCCTGACTCGGCATGCCCAGTCAGCATTGAATGTGGTCAAAACCGTTTGACCAACCAAAAACCAAGACCAAGGTTGTGATCTTAACTTCATGGTAAGTTGAGGGTGTATTCCGACCGGTTTTGAAGTTCAGGGTTATAAATTAAACTTAGTGGTTAGTTTGGGGTTGAAATGTGGGCTTTTCTCATTAATTTTCCTCGCGACGGTGCACCCACCCACTTTGCAAGTAATCTCAGGGCATGTGAGCAGCACGGAAGATATGAAGTGGTTCCTTACTGTTAGTATATCCTGGTAGATTGTGGTGTTGAGTTTGTGCCGAAGAAAGTTACTTAGAGGGAAAGTGCCCAACGCCCACTCTCCATTTGCTTTGATCGAAACCAAATGCCTTCCAACCATTTTCAGTGCGGTGAGCGCTAACCGAGGAAACATGTTCCATTCCCCTCTCTCCCCTGTGGCGACGCCACCCGCCCCCTCCTTCCCTCCAGCGGCGACCTCGTCTCGTGCGGCCTCCTCCCCCTCTTCTTCCCCGCGTTCTCCTCCCTGCTCCTCCTCGGCGGCGCGCCCCGCTTCCCCCTCTTCCCCAGCTTCCTCGCCTCGCTCCGTCCTCCTCGCTCCTTCCCGGGCCAACAGGTTTTGGGCGCTTGATTCGGATGGATCTGGGTCGGACTCCGAGGCGATTCCTTCCCCTCCTCGTCCGGTCCCTGCGGGCGGCCTTCCCATGGCTCCGGTGGCGGTTCGGCAGCGAAAATTCGCTCCTGGCGGGCGGGGTCGGCTTGTCGGGCCAGTGGTGGAGGAGGATGGCTGGCGTCGCGTTTCCCGTGGGCGCCGTCGTACTGCGGCCTGGTCTCCGG
>NC_041385.1:51132218-51140791 GCF_002162155.2 Triticum dicoccoides
TCACCGTCCTCCTCTCCGGTGGTCCTCCTCGCCTGTCCGTCCCCTGGGGCTGCGGCTCCGGCTTCCCCGTCGGCGCCGGCGCCGGCGCCTGCCTTAGATCTGGAGCTGGGGTTGGTGGTGGTGCCTACACCTGGGCCACGGGCCCTTGTGCCATGTGGTGGGCCTGGTGGGCCTGGATTGGTCCCTGCCTTGGCTTGTGTTTCTGTTCCCCCCTCCCTTCTTTGGACTCTGGGCCACGGTTGGCCCAGGCCCAGCCCCCCTTGGTGTCGTCTCTCGAACCGGGCCTGGCTCGGATCGGGTATATATGGGTCCGGAAGGGATCGATTCCCCCATTTCTAGCGTTCCCTGCCTCCTCCTCAGATCCGCGTTGGCACCGCCTCCCCATTCTCTCCTTCGTCAGATCTGCTCCTCCTCCTCCCCTCTCTTGTTCGTTTGCGGTGGTGGTCGAGATGGATCGCTCGCGCGGGTCCTCCAGCGAGGCTGTCTCCGGCCAGAAGCGGGGGCGCAACGGATCTGGTGAGGCGGCCGATCTTGAGTATGAAGCTGCGCTGCGCGCTAAGCTCCAGGCGTCGCTCGCTCCAGAGGCGGGGTCGGCGGCGGCGGCCGGTTCGTCCCCGCGCGCCTCCGGATCTGGGCCGTCGGATCCTTCGCTGCCCTTGCATGGTGCTCCGGCTGCCGTTGATCCGTGGGAGTTGGCGCCTGCGGGGAGCCGGGCTGGCTCGTCTGGGCCAGTCCCGCCGCCTCCTCCGCATGGTGCTGCTCCCCTGGGTGATGGGACGGTGCGGGCTCCGGCGGTGGCTGCTGGGGGTCCGTCTCATTTTGTTCCGCATGGTGCGCCAGGGGCCCCGGTTCGCCGACCCGTTGGCACTACTGTTGGGCGGGGCGTCGGTTCTGGGCCTGGCGCGGCTGGTGCTGGTATTCTCCCTCCTCCCCCTCGTGGTCCTGGTTGCATTCCTCCTCAAACTCAGGTCGTCAACCCCACTCTCACCTACTTCGCATGCCATCGTCCTGGTCACTTTCAGTCTCGGTGCCAAACCCCCCCCCCCCTTCTGCCTCATCTGTAGGGAAGATGGCCACCTCATGGTGGATTGTCAGAATCGTTCCAAACCTCCTGCCTTCGTTCACTATGGCCTTGGCCTTCCTGGGTGCTCATTTTTCGCCTTAGACAGGGAGGTCCCTGTTGCTGCTCCCATCCCTGCGCTTTCCAACGTCGGCATCTGATGGGGTCATGTACCTAGGGTAGGGTCATGGACCTGATCTAAGTACCTTGCCCAAGGACACCCTTAGAAGAGGTCGCCTTCCAGTCGACCAACGAGGGACTCACTCGACTGACTTGAAGGACTCGACCATGAAGACTCACTCGACCACCAGGAGGTCAAAAGGCACTCTGCACTGCAACGGCCTGTAATTAAGTAGGCTTTATGATAGTAAAGACACTTTATGTGGGGCGTTACCAGTAACGCCCCAGACTTAACTCACCTTAAACCCTCTCCTACGTGGGCTGGCTGGGGTCCTCGCGCACTCTATATAAGCCACCCCCCTCCACAGGTAGAAGGGTTCGGGACCTTGTAACTCATATACTCATAATCCACTCGACCGCCTCCGGGCTCCGAGACGTAGGGCTATTACTTCTTCCGAGAAGGGCCTGAACTCGTACATCCCTGGTGTTTACAACCTCTCCATAGCTAGGACCTTGCCTCTCCATACCTACCCCCCACTCTACTGTCAGGCTTAGAACCACGACAGTTGGCGCCCACCTTGGGGCAGGTGTTTTAGCGATTTTGTGGAGAAGTTGCGATTCTTCCGAGTACTTTCTTCATGGTGGCTGCTGGAGTTTTGGTCGAGGGTCGAGAGATCTGTCTCGGCACTCTCACCTTCATCGCCGACGACTCCGCCTGGCTCCAGGAGGCTCCACTCGACGTTGATGCGCTCCCCGTCCGCGGTGCGACGCATTTTCGCGCATGTGTCCGCGGCGTTCTGCTGCGGCAACCATCGACCCCGTATCGGTCGGCTCCTCCATCGTCCACCGTCCCGGTCTCCCGCCAGCGCAAGCGCTCGGGCCGGTCGAGGCTTCAGCGATCAGTGAGGCACGCGGTGGCTCGCCAATCGGCCACCATCCAAGTTGCGGCAATCGAGCCCGACGAATCTCTCTACGGCTTGTTCGATCTGTCGACTGGCTCCGTAGAGACTGCATCCGAGTGCGATAGCAGTGATCCAGCGGCGGAAATCTTGATGGTCGACGGGCCCCGCAGTCCCCCTGGCTTCGCCCGTGATGATGGAGCAGGTGACGGAGGCGACCCCGCACGAGGCCACGAAGAGTACCAGCCCGAGCCACTCGACTCTCTGCAAAGAGAGGAACTTCGCCGCAGGAACGTGGATGCCCTGCGTACTCCCATCGCAGGAGAAACCCCCGAGGCTCGTGCCTTGGAGGAGGCACGTCTGGCCAATTTGGCCGAGCGCACTCGACTGGAGAATCTTCAGCGAGCACTCGACGAGCGCGCGCGGCAACGAGTTCCCGACACCAGTCGACGTCAACTCTTCCCGCCGACTCAGGTATATCGAACCCCAATCCAGAATTTAGCAGCTGCGACCCGTATAGCAGAGTCCATCCAGCCTTCTCAGTCAGAAGCTGGCAGAGGTTTGATGCAGATCAGGGATCTGCTCCGGGCAGCAGGAGACCAGAATTCAGCCGTGTCTCAGTCGCGCAACAGAATTCACAGTCGATTCGTCACTGCGAATACGGTTCAGTCGGCTCACAGTCCCAGATCGCCTCCGCGGCGTGAGGGGCACGAGATTCGGCGAGGCCAATATGGTGACCGACTCGACCGAGATGATAGGCGTCGAGTGCCCCATTCCCCTCCGAGGGGTGGGTCTTACGCTCCTCGGCAGCAAGATGACAGGCGTCAGTTCAGTACAGGGCGAAGGGTTCCAGTCGACCCTAGAGAACCAGGCTTCGACGCGCGATCCATTATCGTGCAAGGTTTGGTCGACCGGAACAGAGCCCATCGAGGCGGACTCGACAGAGATGCACCCACAAGCAGTCGAGTGCATGTTTCTGGTCCTGAATGTTTCAGCAGAGCTATCAGAGCCGCAGTTATCCCTCCCAATTTCAGGTTGGCAACAGGAGTCAGCAAGTTCACTGGTGAGTCTAAGCCTGAAACTTGGCTTGAATATTACCGAGTGGCAGTTCAGATTGGTGGTGGGAACGACGAGGTGGCCATGAAGCATTTGCCCCTCATGATGGAAGGTTCTGCCAGGGCATGGTTGACTCAATTACCTCCTAGCAGCATTTACACTTGGGAAGATCTGTCCCGAGTGTTCATCAGAACGTTTGAAGGAACTTGCAAGCGACCAACTGGATTGACAAAGTTGCAAGTCTGCGTGCAGAAGGCTAATGAGACTCTCAGAGAGTATATTCAGAGGTGGATCACTTTGCACCACACTGTGGAGAATGTGTCCGATCATCAGGAAGTCTGCGCCTTCAAAGATGGCGTCAAGAACAGAGAACTGAGTTTGAAGTTTGGTCGAACCGGTGACATGACCTTGAGTCGGATGATGGAGATTGCTACCAAGTACGCCAACGGCGAAGAAGAAGACCGACTCCGAAGCGGCAAGCACAAGCCGAGTCAGTCGGAAAAAGGAAACACCAGTCGGAAACAGAAGCGGAAGGCTGAACCGGCAGCTCCTGGAGAGGCTCTGGCCGTGACTCAAGGAAAGTTTAAGGGGAAACCAAAAGGATCCTGGAACCCCAAGAAGGTAAAGGATAAAGAAGGGAATGACGTAATGGATATGCCATGTCACATCCACACGAAGAAAGACGAAGAGGGGAATATCATCTACCCGAAGCACACCACTCGCCAATGTCGACTCCTGATCCAGCAGTTTCAGGGAAAACAGTCTAAGGACAAGGAGAAGGAGTCGGACAAGGCCGAAGACAAGGAGGACAGTGGGGAAGGATATCCGCATATCAACTCCACTCTGATGATCTTTGCAGATGTGGAAAGCAGGAGTCGACTGAAAGTCATTAACCGAGAGGTGAACATGGTTGCCCCAGCAAAAGCAAATTATCTGAAATGGTCTCAAATACCCATCACATTCGACCAATCTGATCACCCGACTCATATTGCCACCCCTGGGAGGCAAGCTTTGGTGGTCGACCCAGTTGTCGAAGGCACTCGACTGACAAAAGTGCTGATGGACGGTGGAAGCGGGCTGAATTTGTTGTATGCAGACACACTGAAAGGAATGGGCATCCCGATGTCCCGACTGAGCACTAGTAACATGAGCTTTCATGGAGTTATACCAGGGAAGATAGCCGAGTCACTCGGCCAAATAGCTTTGGACGTGGTGTTTGGTGATTTGAAACATTTTCGCAAAGAAAAGTTGACGTTTGAGGTCGTGGATTTTCAGAGTGCGTATCATGCCATTTTGGGGAGACCAGCTTACGCACGGTTCATGGCTCGACCATGTTACGTGTACCTCAAATTGAAGATGCCCGGTCCCAAAGGAGTGATCACTGTCACCGGTGATCGGGAGAAGGCAGAAGAGTGCTTTCAGAAGGGCTCAAAGATTGTCGATTCCCAGGTGACAGCGGTCGAGTTCGAAGAATACAAGCAAAATGCAGATCCGAGTGACTTGCTGCGATCCAAGAAACCCGCCACAGAGTCTGCATTTCAGTCGTCCGGTGAGACGAAGCCTGTTCACATTCACCCGACCGACCCTGATGCAGCTCCGACCCGCGTCTCCACAACACTCGACCCAAAATAGGAAGAAGCGCTCATCCAGTTCCTCCGTGAGAACTGGGACATTTTTGCATGGAAGCCCGCTGACATGCCAGGTGTTCCCAGGGGACTGGCTGAGCATCGCCTAAGAGTCGACTCATCTGCAAAACCAGTCAAAGAGCATCTTCGGCGGTCCGCCGTCCAGAAGAGAAAAGCCATTGGTGAGGAAGTGGCTCGACTGTTGGCGGCAGGATTTATCCGAGAGATATACCACTCCGAGTGGCTCGCTAATGTCGTCATGGTTCCTAAGAAGGACAAGTCGCTCCGGATGTGCATTGATTTCAAGCACATCAACCGGGCCTGCCCAAAAGATCATTTTCCTCTCCATCGCATAGATCAAATTGTTGACTCGACCGCGGGATGCGAGAGACTGTCTTTTCTAGACGCCTACTCCGGGTACCACCAGATCCGTCTGTACGGACCCGATGAGGTAAAAACAGCTTTCATCACTCCATTCGGGTGCTTCTGCTATATCACCATGCCATTCGGCCTCAAGAATGCCGGAGCCACATTTATGCGAATGATTTAGAAGTGTCTACTCACTCAAATCAGTCGGAATGTGGAAGCATATATGGATGATATCGTTGTCAAGTCACGAAAAGGTTCCGACCTGCTCGCTGATCTCGCCGAAACATTTGCCAACCTCAGAAGGTATGATATCAAGCTCAATCCATCAAAGTGCAAATTTGGAGTTCCTGGTGGCAAGTTACTAGGTTTTCTCGTTTCCGAACGGGGAATCGACGCTAATCCAGAGAAGATTGGCACAATTCTCCGAATGAAACGCCCTGTGCGAGTGCACGATGTCCAGAAGCTTACTGGATGCTTGGCCGCATTAAGTCGATTCATCTCACGACTCGGTGAAAAGGCATTGCCTCTTTACCGACTGATGAAGAAGACAGACAAGTTCGAGTGGACTCCAGAAGCTGATGCAGCGTTTGCCGAGCTAAAAGCTCTGCTCTCCACCCAGCCGGTGCTTGCTGCTCCAATCAGCAAAGAGCCTCTGTTGCTCTATATCGCAGCCACAGGACAAGTCGTCAGTACTGTGCTTACGGTCGAGCGGGGAGAAGAAGGAAAAGCTCTCAAAATTCAGCGCCCAGTGTATTATTTGTCTGAAGTCTTGACTCCATCCAAGCAGAGATATCCTCATTATCAGAAGCTTGTGTATGGAATATACATGACCACAAAGAAGGTTGCTCATTATTTTTCTGATCATTCCATCACAGTCGTCAGCGACGCTCCACTATCAGAGATTTTGCACAACAGAGATGCAACTGGTCGAGTGGCCAAATGGGCAATTGAACTTCTTCCCCTTGATATCAAGTTTGAGGCAAAGAAAGCCATTAAGTCCCAGGCAATAGCAGATTTCCTCGCCGAGTGGATTGAACAGCAGCAGCCGACTGAAGTTCACTCGGAGCATTGGACCATGTTCTTTGATGGCTCTAAGATGTTGAACGGTTCCGGTGCTGGGGTTGTCCTGGTTTCCCCCAGATGAGATAAGCTCAGATATGTGCTCTAGATTCACTTTGATTCCTCCAACAATGAAGCAGAATATAAGGCCCTCTTATATGGGTTGCGCATGGCCATTTCACTCGGCGTCCGTCGCCTGATGGTCTATGGCGACTCGGATTTAGTGGTCAACCAGGTGATGAAGGAGTGGGACGTGAGAAGCCCAGCCATGACTGGATACTGCAGTGCAGTGAGGAAGCTGGAAAAGAAGTTCGAGGGGTTGGAGCTCCATCATATACCCCGACTGAAAAATCAAGCAGCTGATGATCTAGCAAAGATAGGTTCCAAGAGAGAAGCCATTCCGAGTGGTGTGTTCTTGGAGCATATACACACTCCGTCAGTCAAAGAAGATCCTTTCACCGAAGAAACTCCACAGCCCAAGAGTGCCACAGATCCGACTGAGATTGAGGTCCCAGCGGTGGTCGACTTGATCATGGAGGTCTTGGTGGTCATTCCCGACTGGACAGTTCCATATGTCGCGTATATCCTGAGAAAAGAGCTTCCGGAGGATGAGGAAGAGGCTCGACAGATCGTCCGTCGATCTAAGGCCTTTACCGTAATCAAAGGACAATTATACAGAGAAAGCGCGACTGGAGTTGGTCAGAAGTGCATAACACCAGAAGAAGGTCGACTCATCCTCAATGATATCCACTCGGGGACCTGTGGTCATCATGCATCCTCTCGGACCATCGTGGCCAAAGCATACCGAGCCGGATTTTACTGGTCAAAGGCGAATGAGATGGCAAAAGAGATAGTGGATAAGTGCGAGGGATGTCAATTCTACTCGAATATGTCGCACAAGCCTGCGTCGGCTCTGAAGACCATCCCACTCGTCTGGCCTTTCGCAGTATGGGGATTGGACATGGTCGGTCCTTTGAGAACAGGACGAAGCGGCTTCACGCATGTACTGGTGGCAGTCGACAAGTTCACCAAGTGGATCGAGGCTAAACCAATCAAGAACCTTGACACTGGTACTGCTGTTAGCTTCATCAGGTAACTAATATTCAGATATGGAGTCCCGCACAGCATCATTACGGATAATGGGTCGAACTTTGACTCGGAGGAGTTCAGAGATTTCTGTAACTCCCAAGGCACACGGGTCGACTACGCTTCAGTTGCCCATCCGCAGTCGAATGGACAAGCAGAGCGAGCTAATGGACTGATTCTTAAGGGTTTGAAGCCCCGACTGATGCGTGATCTCAAACACGCAGCTGGAGCTTGGGTCGACGAACTTCCCTCAGTGCTTTGGGGGCTGCGGACCACACCTAATCGGTCGACCGGAAGAACTCCATTCTTCTTGGTCTACGGAGCTGAAGCAGTCTTGCCGAGTGATCTTCTCCACAATGCTCCTCGAGTTGAAATCTACAACGAAGCAGAGGCTGAACAAGCGCGGTAGGACGCAGTCGAGCTTTTAGAGGAAGAAAGGGAGATGGCTCTGATCCGGTCGACCATCTACCAACAAGATTTGCGTCGTTTCCACGCCAGAAATGTGAGAGGTCGAGCCTTCCAGGAAGGAGATTTAGTTCTCCGAGTGGATCAGCACAAACCACACAAGCTTGCTCCTTCTTGGGAAGGTCCCTTCATCGTCACCAAGGTTCTCCACAACGGGGCGTACCGTCTTTACAACATCGAGCATAATATCGACGAGCCCCGAGCTTGGAACGCGGAACTACTCCGCCCATTTTATACTTAAGTTTTATCACTCGGATGAGTTGCAATAAAGTACTTCTGTAGTTCATGGACCTCAAAATAATAGTGTCATAGTTCCTCCATAATTTTTGTCACTTTTTATTTTTGTCCAATAAAATTCCCCCTCAGTGGGTGACTTAGCCGCGAATCCGTTTCGCCTAAGTTTGTAAAAATCCTACCGAGTGGTGAGCCAGACTCCCACTCGGAGGCTTAGCTGCGAATCCGTTTTGCCTAAGTTATCAAAATCCTACCGAGCGGTAAGCCAGACTTCCACTCGGGGGCTTAGCTGCAGCCCTGTGCTCGCCTAAGTTGTAAAAAATCCTACCGAGTGAAGAGCAAACCTCTCACTCGGAGGCTTAGCTGCAGTCCAAGGACTCGCCTAAGTTTGTAAAAATCCTACCGAGTGAAGAGCAAACCTCTCACTCGGAGGCTTAGCTGCAGTCCAAGCACTCGCCTAAGTTATAAAAATCCTACCGAGTGAAGAGCAAACCTCTCACTCGAAGGCTTAGCTGCAGTCCAAGGACTCGCCTAAGTTTGTAAAAATCCTACCGAGTGAAGAGCAAACCTCTCACTCGGAGGCTTAGCTGCAGTCCAAGC
>NC_041385.1:51141339-51149966 GCF_002162155.2 Triticum dicoccoides
TTATCAAAATCCCACCGAGTGGTAAGCCAGACTTTCACTCGGGGGCTTAGCTGCAGTCCAAGGACTCGCCTAAGTTACAAAAACCCTACCGCGTGAAGAGCAACCCTCTCACTCGGAGGCTTAGCTGCAGTCCAAGCACTCGCCTAAGTTATAAAAATCCTACCGAGTGAAGAGCAAACCTCCCACTCGGAGGCTTAGCTGCGAATCCGTTTCGCCTAAATTATCAAAATCCTACCGAGTGGTAAGCCAGACTTTCACTCGGAGGCTTAGCTGCAGCCCAGTGCTAGCCTAAGTTATCAAAATCCTACCGAGTGAAGAGTAAACCCCTCACTCGGAGGCTTAGCAGCAGCCCAGCGCTCGCCTAAGCTATAGAAATCCTACCGAGTGGTAAGCCGGGCTTCCACTCGTAGGCTTAGCCGCAGCTCAGTGCTCGCCTAAGTGGACTAAAGAATAAGTCGATTGCAGTAAAGACGCCTTGCTTTGAACCAGCAAAAGACGTTTCGAGCCAAAAGCAATCGTATTCAAGCACCAAATTCAAGTTTGAATCGATATCTAAAGGAACCGAAAGTGCTCAGGCGTTAAGCCTGTTAAGGTTTATCGGTTACAATTCCACTCGGCATACCGAGGCAAATTTAAAGCGTCGAGCCAGAAGAAGTTTTTTACCCCTCCTGTGGAGGGCTGGAAGGTGCAACGAATTCATCAAGGTCAATTCCGTCGGCGATCCGAGTGGCAGCCGCAAGGAAAGTTTCCATAAAGGACCTGAAGTCGTGTTTCTTGGTGTTGTCCACCCGGAGGGCCGCCAGCTTCTCTTCTCGCGCATCTTTACAGTGGACTCGGGCCAGACACAGAGCAACATCTGCACCACACCGAGCCGAGGACTTCTTCCATTCCTGCACTCGACCAGGGATCGTGTTCAAGTGGGCCATCAGCGACTCAAGGTCATTATGAAGTGTCTCCTCAGGCCAAAGCTTCGAGTCGATGCGAGATGTGGCGGCCTTCAGCCTTGCGAGATAGTCCACGACAGCTGCAACACGAGACTCCAGCCGGAAAACATCCATGGCAACTTCGTCGTTCACCGGAGAATTGACGGGGTCGAGATTTGGCTCCAGCCGGCTAGTTTCTTCTTCAAAGTTTTGACAAAATTCTGCAAGGATGATCACTGAGTCAAGGGGATGGTCGAATGGAAAAACCACGATTGGAAATGTTTGCGGAGCATAGAGATTTACCTTCAAGCATAAGAAACAGCTTCTTGGCAAGACCACTTAGGAAGGCCTCCAGATCATTTTTCTTCCCAGTCAACTTGCTGACTTGGTCGGTCAGGGCAGCTTTATCAGTTTTTAGTCGACTGACCTCCTTGTTGGCGATCCCAAGAGCAGCTTTCAGATTGGTATTGTCTTGTTCAAGCTTGGTGACTGAAGCTAACTTCTCGTCAGCAAGCTTGATCTTCTCAGCTAGTTCGTGGTCTTTCTTCTGTTGGGCCTCCCTTACCTTACCTGCAAGTTACAGCAAGATCAGATTTTGAAACAAGCAAGGGGAAAAGCAGTCGTCAGGGTCTCACCAAACATACCTTCGGTCTCCTCCTTTGCCTTCGTCAGCTTCTCCTGAACCAGCTTCAAGCTCAGCTCGAGTTGAGTGTGCTTGTTTTCCAGCTCAGAGTAGCGAGCCACAAGATCACAGGAGTTCTGCGAAGAACCAATCGACTAAATGTCAAATATAATTCACTTCCGAGTGAAAAAGGAAAAATCACACGTTTCTAAGACTACAGCCGAATACAAGCATTCGACCGTAGTCTCGGGGACTACACCCAGTGGGTGCACTCAGCGTGCCCCCACTAATCCTGTTGAAGATAAAGTCGACCAGTCGACCTCAAAAAAGAAAAAGAAAAAAAGAGATGTATTCTTTAAGACTGTAATCAACTGCAAGCAGTCGACCACAGTCTCGGGGACTACACCCAGTGGGTGCACTCAGCGTGCCCCCACCGGTTTGTGAAATCCAGTCGACATAGTCGACCGACAGAAAGATTGACATCATAAAGCCTAAGGCCGACTGCCAGCAGTCGACCTTAGCCTTGGGGACTACACCCAGCGGGTGCACTCAGCGTGCCCCCGCTAACACGGAGTTTAATCGACACACCCAGTGGGTGACTACTATAAATTCCGGAAAGGAAAAGTTTTTGGTAGCATATCCAACAGAACAAACGGTGGTCGACTGACCTGAACATTGCTTTGGAGGGCAGAACTGGCGTCATAAGCTGCCTGGCTCGCATCCCGGATGGTCTTCAACTGCTCCATCATGATTCCCGCCTGGCGTATCGCCTCCTTCGCCGCGCCAGCTTGGTCCTCTGGGACGTGGTGCGTCGTGAAGAGGGAGGGCTGCTGAGCACTCGTCAATGGATCTGTGAAGGACACCGTGTGTCGAGTGGTGTTCTCTTCCTCCGCAATCAGAATCTCAGGCGCCGTCACATCCTGGGGCACCTTGCTGGCGGACGCTTTTCTACTCCTTCTGCGCTTCAGCGGTTCCTCATCCTCATCATCATCAGGGAGATTGATAACAGCATTGGGTGGAGCTACGGAGAAGAATCAGGATCAGAGATCGCGAGTCAGTCGACTAAAAACAGCGTTAAGAATATAGTACCTGGTTTTGAAGTTGCTGCGTCCTCCATCTCATGGTCATCAGCCCGGGCTGAGGTCTCAGAAGTAGCACCACTGCAACTCCAAAGAATCAGTCGACTAACTTCAGCGTCAACCAGAGAAAAGTTCACACAAAATAAGAAGACTTAAGCAGCACGATTACCCTGATATGGTGGGGATGGACACCTTCATCTTCGGCAGGAGCTTGATCGGCTTCGACGGGGCCGCCCTGGGCTGCTTCGGCGCCTTTTCAGTCGGCACTGGAGAGGTGGTCCGAGGGCATTTGGTCGACTGAGCAACGGTCGCAACCCCCTTACCACGTTCGGTCGAAGGGTCGTGGACAAGCTTCGACCGCCTTTCTGAGCGCGGTGGTACGACTTCCTCCTCCTCTTCTTCCTCGTCTTCAACGTCATCTTCATCACCGTCATCATCATCATCGTCATCATCATCCTCAGCAACGTCCGAGTCCCGTTCCTCTTCCTCCTGGCTCTCTCCCCCACTCGCCTCACCCTCCTCAGTCGGAGCTTGTGCCCCATTGGGCATCGAGTACAGCTCGGTGAGGGCCTAGCAGATATCAAGACAAGGATCAATCGACCAGTCGGCAGGATAAACAGAAATGAATGTGACAAGAACACAGTGGAGAGCAGAGCAAGCGTACCTTGTTTGGATCACTGTGGTGGTCGAGTGGAGGAATCCTTCTGGCTCCGCGTGGGTTATCCTTGTTTCCGGTAACGGCTGCCATCCATCTTTCCAGAGTGACATCGTCGACTGCTTCTGGATGGACTCGAGTCTCGTCTTCAGTCCCACAGTACAACCACATGCAGTGGCTCCGGAACTGAAGGGGCTGGATGCGACGCCTAAGGAAGACCTCCAGGAGATCCATGCCCGTCACCCCCTCCTGAACCAACTGCACCACGCGCTCCATCAACATCTTCACGTCAGCTTTCTCCTCCGGAATCAAGTTCAGAGAGGAGGGCTTGTTCACTCGGTCCATGGTAAACTGAGGGAGTCCACTCGACTGCCCCGGCGTCGACTGGTCCTGGCAGTAGAACCAGGTCGACTGCCAGCCTCTGACTGACTCGGGAAAGGTCATGGGCGGGAAGGTGCTCTTATTCCTCACCTGGATCCCCAGACCCCCACACATTTGGACGACTCGGGTTCTTTCGTCGCCTGGGCTCGCCTTCTTCACGGTCTGAGAGCGACACGTGAATATATGCTTGAACAAACCCCAGTGCGGTCGACAGCCCAGGAAACCCTCACACATGGACACGAACGCGGCAAGATAGGCGATAGAATTTGGGGTAAAGTGGTGGAGCTGCGCTCCAAAGAAATTCAAGAAGCCAGGGAAGAAAATACTCGGCGGCAAAGAAAATCCACGATCAACATGGGTGGCCAAGAGCACGCACTCACCCTCTTCTGGCTGGGGCTGCCACTCCTTCCCCGGAAGCCTCGCAGCTCCATGAGGGATCAAGCCCTCGTTGGCCATGTCGAGGAGATCTTTTTCTGTGATGGTCGACTGGATCCAGTCTCCTTGGACCCAGCCCTTCGGCAGGCGGGATCTGGACGAAGACCCGCCGCGGCTGGTAGATCTCCCCTTCGCCTTCTCCGACGCCGACGCCTTCTTCGCGCGTTCCAGCGCCGCCGTCTTCTCCTTGGCCATGGTTGCCGGCGAGATGCGCGAGGGGAAGTTGTGCGGAGGCGAGAGCGAGCGCGCTGGACGGGGACGAAGGGAGCAGAGAGAGAGAGAATGCTGAGGCACAGTACAAAAAATCCTCGCCGGGCGCATTTATAAGGTCCCTTCCGAGTGGATGACAGGTGGGCCCGGTCGATCTAATCATATCCAGGAACAGTTATGCAGACGGGATACGTGGCGAAGAAAGCGGCGCGGAGATCGAGGCGTCTATGTCCCGTCCCATCCGAATGCCGCGGTCCGCTCTGCTTCGCGCGCGTCCCCAAATTTCGCATCCCGCGGAATCCGCGAACGGCAGATCGGTCTGTCAGACGCGGGGTTTCCCGCGATCCGTCGCTCGGAGATCGTCGAAGCCCGAAAGATCACTCGACGAAAGAAGAGAATGGATCGAGTCGACTGAAGACAAGTTGCTCACTATCGACGAAGAGATTCTTTGGTCCAGAACAACGCACGACCAGTGTGCAAAGGTTAATCGGAAACAACATCAACTCCTTCCTCACTCGAAGCCTCAATCCATTCGGGGGCTAATGATGGGGTCATGTACCTAGGGTAGGGTCATGGACCTGATCTAAGTACCTTGCCCAAGGACACCCTTAGAAGAGGTCGCCTTCCAGTCGACCAACGAGGGACTCACTCGACTGACTTGAAGGACTCGACCATGAAGACTCACTCGACCACCAGGAGGTCAAAAGGCACTCTGCACTGCAATGGCCTGTAATTAAGTAGGCTTTATGATAGTAAAGACACTTTATGTGGGGCGTTACCAGTAACGCCCCACACTTAACTCACCTTAAACCCTCTCCTACGTGGGCTGGCTGGGGTCCTGGCGCACTCTATATAAGCCACCCCCCTCCACAGGTAGAAGGGTTCGGGACCTTGTAACTCATATACTCATAATCCACTCGACCGCCTCCGGGCTCCGAGACGTAGGGCTATTACTTCTTCCGAGAAGGGCCTGAACTCGTACATCCCTGGTGTTTACAACCTCTCCATAGCTAGGACCTTGCCTCTCCATACCTACCCCACTCTATTGTCAGGCTTAGAACCACGACAGCATCATCTTTGTCCAGTCCAAACACATTACATCCCAGGTCCTTCCTGATGAGCTCCGGCTGTGGGACGAGGGAGGGTGGGATTGGCAAATCCGCCAGCTTTCCAATTTCGAGTTTGCCGCAACCTTCCTTTCGAAAGAAAGTCTCCGCATGATTTCCTCCTGTACTAGCTTCACGCTTCCTTTGAATCAACTGGTTGTTTCGGTTAAGGTTGCTTCTAATGGCTCCAAGGCTATCTCCTCCTTGTCTGATGTATGGGTTCTAGTTCAAGATGTCCCTCCTATAGTGTGTACCACGACGTTTCTGATGGTGTTCGGGGTGCTCATCGGCAAGCCTATTGAGGTTGATCAAGACTCTCTGGCTATCCTCGGGCCGGTCTGTCTGCGGGTATGGTGTGTGGACCCCCTGTGTATTCGTGGTTCCATTGATGTCTTCCCTTCGGCTGGTGGCTTTCGGCTCAGGGTTCAGGTGGAGGGTGCTTCAGGCCCGGTGTCGCCCCCACCTCCTCCCCCGCCTCAGCCCCAGCCTCTAGCAATGATGACAAGAGCAAAGTTGGGGATGGCTTCCCGGACGATTCTATGCATGGCACTGATCACCGCTTTACCGAGTCGGAGTGGGACGGGCTCTCTCTTGAAGACCAGGATATGCTGAACGAGAATGCTCCGGTCGGTCGGGAGGCAAATGGCTCACAGGTGGACTTGGTTGGAGGGGATGCTGCTTCCAGTGGGGCCAAGGGTACACCTTTCTCGACGGTGTGCTCTAATCTTCCTGCCCGTCCTGTCTCTCCTTCCCTCTCTGGCATTGAAGATTTGCCCCCGGCTGGCCCCTCTCCCTCCAAGAAGAAGTCGTCGGTCAAGAAATTCTCTGCTAAGAGAAGGGCGTCTGGGGACTCAAAGCAGTCTGCGGCTGGGCTCTGTCGCAGGCTCGATGCTGACTTGGGTACGGCCTCGGGCCCGTCTTCTGCTGCGGCGTCTCCCTGCCGTGTTCGCCCTGAGCCAGTGCGCTCGCCCACTTCCACGGCTCGTAAAAGTGGCCGCGTCTCCAACAGCGTGAGAGGGTGGCTGATCGGGCTGCTCGGCGTGCTGCGGCTTGGGACCTGCCTCCTTCAGGTTCGCACCTAGACCCCTCCTCCTCTCTCCCCAATGTTCATTTTCCTGTTCGTCTAGTGCTTCCGTCTCAATCTGATGATCATCTGCTTAGTATATTAGATGATGTGGGCATTTGCTTAGACCCTAGTTTGGGCTCTCCCGCTTCTCTACTTGGTGTTATTAGGGCTAATGCGTTAGCTCAGGCTGACATTGCAAAAGCCAAGGAGGTTGGGGGGGGATCGTGTGCCCCACTGGTTGTGGCCGGTGGGGCTGAGGGGGGAGATGACAGGAGTCAGGCTTCCCCGGCTGTATCTAAACGTGGGGCTGGGAAACATGCTAAATCCTGCAAGGCTCCGAGCAGGTCGAGTCTTAGAATAAAAAACCTTTCCTTCTGATGAAGGCTCTTTTTTGGAACATAAGAGGTTTCGGTGCTAGGGGGCGCAGGGACCAGCTTAAAGACTTGGTTCGTTCTGAAAATATTGATTTATTGGCCTTGTCGACACTCTCAAACCCCTCCTTCTCCCCTAGTGAACTCTTGGCCGTTGCTGGGATAGATAGATTTAATTGGAATTTTGTGGCCCCTCACGGGCACTCGGGTGGTATTCTTCTTGGCACCACAAAAGATGTTTTTGATTTTGTCGCTTTTGATCATGGCATTTTTTGTGCTAGCATGGTGGTCTCTATTCAATCCCTTAACTCTTTACTTGAAATCATGGTGGTTTATGGTCCGGCTGATCATTCTATGTCTTATATCTTTCTGGATGAACTTAGTAATAAAATTGATTCCTGTCAGCTGCCACTCTTGATTGAGGCGATTTCAACTTGATGTGATACCCGTCGGATAAAATTTCATCTAATTTTTCGTGGCCTCTAGCCGATGCTTTCAATGCTTTCATTAGGGACATAGTTATCCGTGAAATCCCTAGGGTTGGGGCCCGTTTCACCTCGACGAATCGCCAAACCTCTCCCATAAGTTCTGTACTTGATCGGGTTTTCATGTGTCCTAGTTGGGACTCGCTGTTTCCCCGTGTCAGCCTCAGAGCCCTAGCTATACTGGGAACTGATCACTCCCCCCTGATTCTTGATGATGGTACTCGCTCGGTTGCCTTCCCGAGGTTTCAGTTTGATGCTTCGTGGCTCCAAGTAGAGGGTTTCGCTGACTTGATTGCACAAAATATTTCGGTTTTCCTGTCTTCTAACCGCCGATCTTTTGGCCTGATGGACGACTGGCATCAATACTCCTCTTTTCTCCGTAGATTCCTTAGAGGTTGGTCTAAAAACCATTATGCTGAGTCAAGGCGGGACAAAGCTAGGCTGGCTGCTCAAATTGAGGTGCTTGATGCTCGTGCGGATAATCATGGGCTCTCCACAGCCGAATGGCAGATCCACTACGGCCTTGAAGAGGCTCTTTTGGGTATTCATCATCAGGAGGAAGTATACTGGAAGCAAAGAGGCACTATTAACTGGACCTTAAAGGGTGACTCGCCCACGGCTTATTTCTTTGCCATTGCGAACGGTAGACGTCAGAGATGCCTGATTGATAGTCTCCTTATCGAGGGCGTCAGGGTCTCTGATCAGTATGTGATTATGCAGCATGTGGTCCACTTCTTTTTCCAACCTCTTATCTGCTAAACCTGAGTTGGGTTTTAGGTTGGCGCCGTCCTTTTGGTCTCCCCTCGATCAGGTGTCGAGTTCTAAAAATGAGAGTCTGATGATTCCGCCTTCTGAAGAGGAGATATTCGAAGTGATTCAATTTGCCAACTCTAATGCGGCTTCCAGGCCTGACGGATTCTCCATTCCCATCTTTCGGCAATTCTGGCCTCAGTTAAAAGGCCTCATTCAGGCTATTACACAAGGTTTTTGCACTAGTGCAGAACCGGGCAATAGCACCGGTTCGTAAGGCCCTTTAGTGCCGATTCCATAACCGGCACTAAAGTGTGGGCACTAAAGCCCCCCCCCCCCTTAGTACTGGTTCAACACGAACCGGTGCTAAAGGGCAACCACGTGGCACGAGCCAGCTCCAGGGGCCTGGAGCCCTTTAGTACCGGTTGGTAAGACCAACCGGTACTATAAGGTTTGGTTTTTTTTAGTTTTATGATTTCTTTTTCATTTAATTTTGTGTTTCCATTTTAATTCTTTTTCGTTTGCTGGTATTTTACGATACTAC
>NC_041385.1:51150076-51155644 GCF_002162155.2 Triticum dicoccoides
AGAACCAATCATGGATATATATATATCATCAATGTCTCACAAACCACCATATTAATTAATTCACACATACACACATGTATAGCTATATACAATTTCTCCTACATATGCATGTTGCCTTCGGAGCCACTGGCATTAGCCTAATTGGTGCCTTCGGAGCATGATGACAACTGGAAGTGGTTTTCATGGGGGCGGTAGCGGGTAATAGTATTCTCCCTTCGGATTTATGACCCGGTCGAGCAAAAATCCCGCTATTTCCTCTTGAAGTGCTTCTATACGCTCCGTTTCTAGGAGCTTCCCCCGCACGTCTTTGAACTGTTAAGAAGGAGATCAATATGAGTTGTGTGACTAGATATCGATAATGGTGTAAAAATTGTGAATAGTGTTCTGACAAGCGTACCCATTCCCGTCTTTGAGATCTGCTCCTTTCAGACGCCATCATGCGAATGTTCTTGCAAACGCAGAATGCACACAGATCAGTCCCCTGCGCCTGCTTCAGGGCCTTTACGAGAATGGGATTTGATCAGATAATAATTAATCAAGCATGATACTTAAAGAGATGGCAGCTAGCTAGCTAGCTAGTACTACTTAATTACTTACCTTGGGTTGAAACCATTTAAGCTTTTTTTCCATTCACCTTCCGTGACGCTGATGAACCTTGCCCAAGCCCTGCCCGCCGACAAAGAAAATGAATAAAGGGGTTATTAAATAGTTCATATCATGAAATGACGAACTAAATAGGCCGAGATATATAGTTAATAATGATTGAAATTACCTGTTGACTATCCCAAACAAGATGTTATAGTCAGTATTTGCTTTGAGTAGTGAGTCCAGTATTTCAACTGTTCCGGCGTCAAATTTAATGATACACAAGATCCAGGGAAATCTACATGCACACACGTTTGCATGTCTTAATTAAGCGGGCATATGTAAGCAAAAACATGTAGCTAGCTAGTAGGCAAAAACAGAGAATTTGTAGTACAAGACAGTGTGACTCACTGGAAGTTGTAAGGAAGTAGTATATCTTCATTGTATTTGAGGCGCTTCAAGAACTCTAGCATGTTGTCCTCTACGGCCTTTTCATGATGTGGATTTATTAGCCATGTGTATTCATTAACGGTGTTTGGGTCAATGAACCCAATGCCAAAGCGTCCACCTTTTCTCATTTCATGCATCTTCATCCTGCATAATACCACAGAAAAGAATATAGTGAGGATAACTACAGGTAATGATTGATCAAAAGGATCACTACAGCTAGCTTGAGACATAAATTACAGAAAGAAATCACTTACAGACAATAGCAACTGACGATAGATTTGTCGAGTGCGTCTTGATTGTATAACTGAAGCAGTTCAAAATACTCAATGGACAGAGCTTTCTCATGGAAGTAATGCTCCTCCTTGACATTCACCATGAGGGACAATCGATTGGAAATCTTGGTAATGTTCATGTACCATTGATGCAATTCATACATTCTCGTTGGGAGGTTCTTGACCTTGTCTGGCTCGACCAAAGGTTGGCCCGGGACATATTTCTATTTTATTTCATCCTCTGTAAGCACAAGCATGGGCTCGATCTCGAGGAGTTGTCCAACAGTGATGTTGAGAACTTCAGCCTGCATTATATGGTCCTTGGTTATTACCACATTGCCCACCTCGGGAACGTAAAATGTTTGCCCACAATAATATTGGGCACGCGTACTGTCACGTGTTTTTGGCATAACAAGCGAGGGGATCGATTGCGCCGCCTGTTCTCCCAGCTGGGGAATGGTTTTCCCGCATTTTTTGACAGCTGCTTGTTGTTTGCTCGATCCCAAGCTTGCCGCCTTACGTAGACGTGCTCGATTTAACTTCCTGATGTCGCGCTCATAGTCTGTGTCAACAGGCTTGGGAGCTGGTGGTTGAGCCATACGAATAAAGTGGTCAATCGTTTCCTCAGGCACTTTCTCCCTTGGCGGCGGTGGCGGTTTCGGTGCAAAATGGGCTTCCACCTCGACCTTCGATATGGCTGCGTTTTCCTCCTCGGACTTGTCATAAGGCCTCTGCGGAAGAGGCGTGAGGCTTGGACCATATTTATATCGCTTGCCTACGCCTGTACTTCCTGTACTACCTCGACTCGTACCGCTACACACCATAGCTGCGGGGTGTCTCTTCTGCGATTGCTGAGGCGGCGAAGACGGCTGACGGGGCTGAGTTGGACGAGGAGGAGTGGCCTGAAGCTGTGCCGTACTTGGAGGAGGAGTGCCCTGAGGTTGTGCCGGACTTGGAGGAGGAGTGGACGTCTGACGCTGTGGCAGACTTGGAGGAGGAGGAGTGTCCTGACACTTTGCCGGACTTGGAGGAGGAGTGGCCTGACACTTTGCCGGACTTGGTGGACTTGCAGGAGCGGGAGTCTGCTGACTCGGTGGCGGACTTCGACGAGGAGTCGGCTGACGCGGTGTCGGTGGCCTTCGAAAGATGATGCAATCCTTTTTCCATAGGATGATACGATGTTTGGCCTCTCCGAGAAAGTGCTCGTCGTCACCTCCAGGAATGTCAAGCTGTAGCTCCGAATATGGGTCCACCACCTCAGCAACCAAGACACGAGCATAGCCCGCTGGAATCGGGTTGCAATGGAAGGTTGCCTCGGGGGGATTTGTAAAAGCAACGGCGTCCTCCACCTTCATGGATATGTTCTTCATTTTGACGTGTAGCTAGTAGTTAGTGTTCTCCGTGATGTCATCCACGGGGTATCTATCCAACATTGCATCGTCCGGGGCGGAACCCATGCTGCTTCTCGGCATGGATGGGGCGATGCTATCCAATGCTGGATCATTCGCTAGCTGCTGCAGCTACTGAGACCCCCTTTGCTGGGTAAGTGAGTCGATCTGCTCCTGCTGCCGCTGGAATTTGACTGCCAATTCCGCTTGACTTGCTTCTAGGCCTTGAAGGCGTTCATAGTCCCGCTTCCTCTGCTCCTCCTCCATCTTCCTCTTCTTCTCCTCCGCAATCTTCTTTCTCGCACGGGTTCTGTAGTCGGTGTTCCAATCTGAAAACCCCTCATACCACGGAATAGCGCCCTTGCCTTGTGTTCTTCCCGGGTGTTCAGGATTTCCCAGGGCACGCGTAAGCTCGTCGTTCTCTCTGTTGGGATGGAACACCCCCGATCGTGCCTCTTCTATTGCAACAAGTATCGCATCGTCGGCTCCCTTCAGACTTTCCCTCGTCGAAACATTGCCTGTCTTCGGGTCCAACTCCCTCCCATGCGCATAGAACCAAGTCTTGCACCTGGGGGGCTAGCTCTTAGTAACCAGAGTGACACCTGCATCCTCCATCTCTTTCTCAGACTTATCCCACTTAGGCATTGCCACCGCATTGCCACCTGGCCCCAGCTTATGGAACTTATCCTTTTTTTAGGCATTCTTCTTGTTTATTCTCGAGCGTTCCTTAGCTAATTCCGAATCCTTGAATTTCACGAAATCGTCCCAATGAGCACGTTGGTTCTCTAGTGTTCCCTCGAATACTGGAGTCTTCCTTCCTCCCTTGACGTACTTGTCCCATTCACGATTCTTGTGGTTCTTGAATGCAACCGCCATCTTCCTAAGAGCAGCGTCCTTGACTTTCTGCACATCTGCTTCTGTGAAATGATCTGGTAGGGTCAAATGTTCCATGAGAGTATCCCAAAGCAGATCTTTTTGTCTTTTGTCGACAAAAGTAACATCTGGACGTGGAGCAGCGTCCTTTTTGTCTTTTTGTCTTTTGTCTTTTGCTGGCTCTCTCCATTCTTGAAGAGAGATCGGCAGTTGGTCCTTCACAACAACTCCGCACTGACGAACGAACTTGTCCGCAATCTTCTTAGGCGCTAATGGTTCGCCATTAGGTCTGATTGCCTCGATATTGTACTTTACGCCCTCCTTCAACTTTTTGTTCGGGCCTCATTTCGTCCTTTTGCCTGAAGATTTGCTCGATCTGGATGGCTGAAAGAACAAAGATCGATTCGTTAATATATCTTCAAGTCATTTAAAACATGTGATGATCACCAGATGCCTGCTTATATAAATATATATACCTCACCGGTCTTTGTTGTTTCAAGATCAACATTTTCTTCGTCATCATCATAATCATAGTTCATGACTTCATCAATTCGGTCGTCGCGTTCGAATATCATATCACCCTCTCCGGTGTTCTTTAGAAATTCGCAGCCGTCATAATCTTCTTCATTCTGATCATCATCTGGCCCGTGAGGATGGCGTATCATATCGAACATGGCATGTTCTCCCTCTCTGCCGGTATTGTCCGCCATAGCTTTTATTTAACTAATACAAAAGAAATATAAAACAATTTAGTATTCAAATTACATCGTCTCGAATAATAGATATAATCTCGAATACATCGTCTCGAATAATAGATATAATCTCGAAAACATCATCTCGAATAATAGATATAATCTCGAATACATCGTCTCGAATAATAGATATAATCTCGAATACATCGTCTTGAATAATAGATATAATATCGAATACATCACTGGCTAGGTAGCTAATAAAGATCGAATACTACAGAAGAATCTAGGACACTCGCGGTTCCTGCGGCACGGGCGGTGGACACCCAAAGAGAAGGAACCCTCACAGGAGCATAGCTGAAGTGAGATCCCTGAAGAAACTGCCAGGTATTGGAGAACCTGCCGCCCTCTAACGCAACCATGTAGCGATGGACGTGCTCGTCCTCCTCCCTGACACGGCGACGTACCACCTACGGCTAGGCCGGCTCCCTCCGCGCCGAAACTGGCCCACACGAACGCCACCAAACGAGATCAGGGTCGACGACGGGACCCGGGGCCGGGTTCCTCATGAAGCGGCGCGCCCCTCCAGGCAGCACCTCCCAGTGCCAGCCCGGCGGAGCCCAGTCCCTGACATGGGTCAGCCGAACGTCGTCGCGGACGTGTCGACGGCGAGGATGCGGGTCGGGCATCGTCAAGAACAAATACTAACTATATGCCCGCAAAAAGTAACATTTTTTAATGATTGGATTTTGATAACTAAAATTTCTAACATTTCTATATAACTAACATTTCTATAACATTTCTAACAATGCTATATATAACTAACATTTCTATAACATTTCTAATATTTCTATAACTAAAAAACTGAAAAAAATTATAACATTTCTATATATATAACTAACATTTTTATAACTATTTCTATAACTAAAAAACAGAAAAATTTCTAACAATTCTAAGTTTTTTATAACTATTTCTATAACTAAAAAAACAGAAAAATTTCTAACAATTCTAACATTTCTAACTATTCTAACATTTCTAACATTTCTAACTATTCTAACAATTCTAACATTTCTAACTATTTCTGAAAAACAGAAAAATTTCTAACAATTTCTAAAAAACAGGAAAATTTCTAACTATTTGTATAACTAAAAAACAAAAAATGTATGTGTGTGTGTGTGTGCGCTCACCGGCGAGGCGAGGGACGACGGGGGGCGGCGACGGGGGCCGGGCGCGCGGCGACGGGGACGGCGACGGGCGCGACAACGACGGGGATGACGACGACGGGGACAGGGACGGGGCGGCGACGACGGG
>NC_041385.1:51155829-51193192 GCF_002162155.2 Triticum dicoccoides
GCCAGGGCGGCGACGACGACGGGGACGTACAGGGCGGCGCCGACGACGGGGACGGGGACGACGCGGGACGGGCCGGGACGGGGCGGCGGTGACGACGGGGACTACGGGGACGGGGACGATGGAGCGGCGACAACGGGGACGGGGCGGCGACGGGGGCGGCGACGAGGGATGGAGACGTACGGGGGCGGCGGACGACGGTGCAGAGGAGAAGAAGCCAGATGAGAAACTGAAATTTTCGTAAGTGTTGTTTATATAGGAGGGGCGTTTAGTACCGGTTTGTGCCACCAACCGGTACTAAAGGCCAGTTTTGGCCAGCCCAAGCGGCGGGAAGCGACCCCCTTTAGTACCGGGTGGTGGCACAAACCGGTACTAAAGGCCCCCCATTTAGTACCGGTTTGTACCACGACCCGGTACTAAAGGGGGTGGGCTGGCGCAGGTGCGGTGCGGCAAGTTTAGTCCCACCTCGCTAGCCGAGGGGCGACCACACTGGTTTATAAACCCTCGTGCGGTCGCTCTCTCGAGCTCCTCTCCAAAATAAGCCTACTGGGCCTACGTGTTCTTTGCTGCCCTGTGGGCCCACTTGGCCTTTGTGGGCCTGCATCTTGGCCCAACAACAGGTTGGGTTTCTAGTCGTATGCAGGCCGCTCTGGCGTAGTAGGCGGGCTTTTTATTTTTATTTTTTTTGCTTTATTTTTTTTTGTGTTTATTTTTGTGTATTTAGAGTTTCTTTGTGGATATTTTGGCTTTAGGTACAAAAAATTTACAAACTTTCTGTTAGTGCCCGTAGTTTTCAAATTTGAATAGTTTAAATTTTGAATTATTTGAAATTAGTGTGAATCACTAGTTTGTGAATAACTTAACTTTAAAAATCAGTAAAGGCATGAAAGAATTTGTTTGCACATAAAATTTCTTCGCGTTTCAAATGCCAAAACACATAACTACCCTAACTATTACAGAGATTCCCCTCTGGGTGTGAAACACAGAAGAAAGTGATGATAGTGAAGCCGATCACATCCCAGATCTTTGGGTGTGAAACTTTTTCTTCGCGTGTGTCCCTTTGCGCCGTAACCATGGAAAATCTTCATCATTTAACGGGATGCTCGGGTCAATATTCACTGTGAATGGAGCAATTTCATCAAACTTTTCATAATCTTCTGACTTGCCTATCTTGTCATCCACTCCCACGATGTTTCTCTTCCCAGAAAGAACTATGTGCCGCTTTGGCTCATCGTACGATGCATTCGCTTCCTTATCTTTTCTTTTTCTTGGCTTGGTAGACATGTCCTTCACATAGAAAACCTATGCCACATCATTGGCTAGGACGAATGGGTCGTCTGCATACGCAAGATTGTTGAGATCCACTGTTGTCATTCCGTACTGCGGGTCTTCCGTTACCCCGCCTCGTGTCATATTGACCCATTTGCACCAAAAAAAGGGACCTTTAAACCACGTCAATAGTCAAGTTCCCATATGTCATGTATATAACCATAATATGTTTCCTTTCCCGTCTTGGTTTCTGCATCAAAGCGGACACCACTGTTTTGGTTGGTGCTCTTCTTATCTTGGGCAATCGTGTAAAATGTATTACCATATATCTCGTACCCTTTGAAAGTCATTATATTCGAAGATGGTAACTGGGATAGCAAGTACAGGTCATCTTCAATAGAGGTGTCATGCATGGTACGTGTCTGCAACCAGCTGGCGAAACTCCTGGTTTGTTCACGTGTAATCCAGTCATCGGACCGCTCCGGGTGTTTGGAGCGTAGCAAATTCTTGTGTTCATCCATATACGGAGCCACCAAGGCGGAATTCTGTAGAACTGTGTAGTGTGCTTCAGTGAGAGAATGTCCGTCCATACATATTATTTGTTCCCCTCCTAGCGTGCCTTTTCCATCCAGTCTGCCCTTATGCCGCGATTCAGGAACACTAATCGGCTTAAGGTCAGGAATAAAGTCAATACAAAACTCAATGACCTCCTCATTTTGATGGCCCTTGGAGATGCTTCCTTCTGGCCTAGCACGGTTATGAACATATTTCTTTAAGACTCCCATGAACCTCTCAAAGGGGAACATATTGTGTAGAAATACAGGACCCAAAACGTTAGTATCTTCGCATAGGTGAACTAGGACGTGCGTCATGATGTTGAAGAAGGATGGTGGGAACACCAACTCGAAACTGACAAGACATTGCACCAAATCATTATGTAACCTTGGTATGATTTCTGGATCGATTACCTTCTGAGAGATTGCATTGAGAAATGCACATAGCTTCACAATGGCTAATCGAACGTTTTCCGGTAGAAGCCCCCTCAATGCAACCGGAAGCAGTTGCGTCATAATCACGTGGCAGTCATGAGACTTTAGGTTCTGGAACTTTTTCTCTGCCATGTTTATTATTCCCTTTATATTCAACGAGAAGCCAGACGGTACCTTAATACTGAGCAGGCATTCAAAAAAGATTTCCTTCTCTTCTTTGGTAAGAGCGTAGCTTCCATGACCCTGATGTATGCCGTCTTCTCCGTGCATACGTTGCTGGTCCTCTCGTGCCTCAGGTGTATCTTTTGTCTTCCCATACACGCCCAAGAAGCCAAGCAGGGTCACGCAAAGATTCTTCGTCACGTGCATCACGTCGATTGCGGAGCGGACCTCTAGGTCTTTCCAATATGGCAGGTCCCAAAATATAGATTTCTTCTTCCACATGGGTGCGCGTCCGTCAGCGTCCTTCGGAACAGGTTGTCCGCCAGGACCCTTTCCAAATATCACCTTCAAATCCTTGACCATATCATGTACATTAGCACCAGTACGGTGGCGAGGCTTCGTCCGGTAATCCGCCTCACCTTTGAAATGCTTGCCTTTCTTTCTTACGGGATGCCTGCTCGGAAGAAATCGACGATGTCCCAGGTACACATTCTTCTTACAACTATTCAAATATATACTGTCGATATCATCCAAACAGTGCGTGCATCCGCGGTATCCCTTGTTTGTCTGTCCTGAAAGGTTACTGAGAGCAGGCCAATCATTGATGGTCACGAACATCAACGCCTTTAGGTCAAATTCTTCCCCCATGTGCTCATCCCACGCACGTACACCTGTTCCATTCCACAGTTGTAAGAGTTCTTCAACTAATGGCCTTAGGTACACATCAATGTCGTTGCCGGGTTGCTTAGGGCCTTGGATGAGCACTGGCATCATAATGAAGTTCCGCTTCATGCACAACCAAGGAGGATGGTTATACAAACATAGAGTCATAGGCCAGGTGCTATGGTTGCTGCTCTGCTCCCCAAAAGGATTAATGCCATCTGCGCTTAGACCAAACCATACGCTCCTTGCGTCATCTGCAAACTCCTTCTCGTACTTTCTTTCGATTTTTCTCCACTGGGACCCGTCAGCGGGTACTCTCAACTTTCCGTCTTTCTTACGGTCTTCTCTGTGCCATCGCATCGCATTGGCATGCTCTTTGTTTTGGAACAAACGTTTCAATCGTGGTATTATAGGAGAATACCACATCACCTTGGCAGGAATCTTCTTCCTGGGGCGCTCGCCCTCGACATCACCAGGGTTATCGCGGCTGATCTTATAGCGCAATGCACCACATACCGGGCAAGCGTTCAAATCCTCGTACTCACCGCGGTAGAGGATGCAATCATTAGGGCATGCATGTATCTTCTGCACCTCTAATCCTAGAGGGCAGACAGCCTTCTTTGCTTCGTACATACTCCCGGGCAATTCGTTGTCCTTTGGAAGCATATCCTTTATCATTACCAGCAACTTTCCAAATCCCTTGTCAGATACACCATTCTCTGCCTTCCATTGCAGCAATTCTAGTGTGGTGCCCAGCTTTTTCTTGTCACCTACGCAATTCAGGTACAACAATTTTTTGTGATCCTCTAACATGTGCTGCAACTTCTTCTTCTCCAAATCACTTGCGCAGTTTCTCTTTGCATCGGCAATGGCCCGACCTAGATCATCAACGGGCTCATCTGATGCCTCTTCTTCAGCTTCTTCCCACATTGCCGGCTCAGCTTCTTCCCGCATTACCGGCTCAGCTTCTTCCCCCATTGTTGTATCATCGTATTCAGGAAACCCATGGCCAGGATAGCTGTCGTCGTCCTCTTCTTCTTCATTGTCTTCCATCATAACCCCTCTTTCTCCATGCTTGGTCCAAACATTATAGTGGGGCATGAAACCGGACTCAAACAGGTGGACGTGAATGGTTCTTGACATAGAGTAATTGCGACCATTCTTACAACCAGCACATGGACAAGGCATAAAACCATCCGCCCGCTTGTTTGCCTCAGTCGCAAGCAGAAAAGTATGCACGCCCTCAACGAACTGGGGAGAGCATCGGTCATCGTACATCCATTGCCGGCTCATCTTCATTACACAACACCGAATAGACCAAATTAATACAAGTTCATACATAAAGTTCATACAACACTTAAATGCAACAAACAAATAACTCTCAAGCTAAAGCATTTAAATGCAACAACAAATGCAATCAAGATCGCAACTAAGGTAACAATTGATCCAACAACATAATGATACCAAGCCTCACTATCGATGGCATATTTTCTAATCTTTCTAATCTTCAAGCGCATTTTCTCCATCTTGATCTTGTGATCATCGACGACATCGACAACATGCAACTCCAATTCCATCTTCTCCCCCTCAATTCTTTTCAATTTTTCTTTCAAGTACTCGTTTTCTCTTTCAACTAAATTTAACCTCTCGACAATAGGGTCGGTTGGAATTTCCAGTTCACATACCTCCTAGATAAAAATATCTATGTCAACTTGATGGGCATAATTTGTCATAAACACAAAATGCAACAAATAGTTTTAAAAGAGAATATACCACATCCGAATCATAACAAGGACGAGGGCCGACGGGGCCAGATATCAAAACCATGGCACTATGTATAACAAACAACGTACGGGTAAGATAATTATACGAGTAACTATATATCCAAATCACACAAACATCAATTTTTTATATAAAATTTCATAAACAAGAGGCTCACCACAAGGTGGTGCCGGTGACGGGACGGTGCGGGCGATCGACGGTGGTTACGACGGAGATTTAGGAGGCACTAAGTAAAACACACCTACATATGCAAACTAAGTGTTATTTTGACCTCAAATTGCATATAAATCAAATACTACCACATATGATTCCTCCCAAATTACTAAAACCCACAATTAATCACTATATAAACCAATGCAAGAGCTAATCTAGCAATGAGAGATGAAAGGACAAAGTTGCTAACCTTGGTGATCATTCGAATGGATGGGGGCCTGCAAATCTTGACAAATTTGGGGAAAATTTTGTGATGAACTCGAGAGGAAGAAGGGAAGAACAGAGGAGAGGGAGAGGGGAAAGGGGGAAGAACAGAGTGTGGGTGGATGAAGGGTTTATATAGGACGACCTTTAGTACCGGTTCGTGCCATGAACCGGTAGTAAAGGTGCTGGAAGGGCCCCACTCTGACAGCATCCTGCCACCACTTTCTTTAGTACCGGTTCGTGGCACGAACCGGTGCTAAAGGTTCACCACGAACCGGTACTAAAGAGCTCCTTCCGCCTAGCCGTTGGAACCGGCACTAATGGACACATTAGTGCCGGTTCTGTTACAAACCGGGACTAATGTGTCTCACATTTGACCCTTTTTCTACTAGTGTTGGCTGGGAACTGTTGACATCTCTAGACTGAATTACGTGGTACTCACTCTCATCCCTAAGGTCAAAGGTGCTGACGTGATTTCCCAGTTTAGGCCCATTGATTTAATTAATAACTTTGCGAAGATTCCGGCTAAGGGTTTGGCAACTAGGGTGTCTCTGATCGCCCATCGTGTCATTAGTCCTTTTCAATCTGCGTTCATAAAGGGGAGATTTATTTTGGATGGGGATCTTTGCTTGCATGAGATAGTCCAGGAACTGCGGGCCAAGGGCACTAAGGCTGTGGTTCTTAAGCTTGACTTCGAAAAGGCATATGACTCAGTGAGTTGGACTTTCCTTCGCCAAGTTCTTCTTGCTAAGGGCTTCTAGGGTGCGGTGGTTCATCGTCTTATGCAGCTTGTCTCGGGTGGACATACGGCTGTGGTGGTGAATGGTCAGACTAGTAATTTCTTTGCTAATGGTAGGGGCCTTCGACAAGGGGATTCGGCGTCCCCGTTGCTCTTTAATTTCGTTGCGGATGCCCTCTCTCATATCCTGTCTCGAGCAGCTTCTGCTGGGCACATTACGCCAGTTAGTTCTCCTCTTATCCCCAATGGCATCACCCACCTGCAATACGCGGACGACACCATTATTATGGTTGAACTTAATGAGGCCAGCCTCACGAACCTGAAATTTCTCCTCTTATGCTTTGAAGTGCTTTCGAGTCTTAAAATCAACTTTTCAAAGAGCGAAGTTATTGTGACTGGGGTGCCTGATTTGGAAGCTCAAAGAGTGGCTCATCTTCTCAATTGCTCTCTAGGGTCTTATCCACTCAAATACATGGGCCTACCAATCTCCCCTCTCAAGCTCTTGGCTAAAGATTTTGCCTCGGCAGTTACTAAAGTAGGAAATAGAGTTTTGCCATGGAGAGGCCGCTATAATTCCCAGGCGGGCAAGGTTGCCCTTACTAATGCGTGCTTCTCCTCCCTTCCGATGTTTCTAATGGGCTTCTACCTCTTGTCCGGAGGGACTCATGCTGGTTTGAACAAGCATAGGGGTGCTTTCTATTGGAACTCCTCTGATAATAAGCATAGATGTAGGATGGTTAAGTGGGACCTGATCTGAAGACCTAAGAGCATGGGGGGCCTAGGCATCATTAAATACTTTGGTCATGAACAAGTGCCTCATGATAAAATGGTGGTGGGAGATTATGTTCCTTGAGGAGCATCCCACCTGGCTATCTCCCTCAAAGCTAAATACTTCCCCTCCTCGAGCCCTATGTTCGCCTCCTCTTCTGGTGGCTCTCAGTTCTAGCGCCAGCTCATTAAAGTTTGACCGATCTTCCAATCCCTTGTTAAATTTGTAGTTCGGAATTGTAAATCCACTAGTTTCTGGTTAGATTGGTGGGCAGGGGATACCACGCTTGCGGTGGCCTACCCGACCCTGTTCTCGTATTGCGCTGAACCCGAGATCTCTATCTTTGAGCTCTCGGCTCACGACTGGGTCCTTGATTTCTGGCGTTCACTTTCTCTTGTGGAGTTGGATGATTGGCAACGTCTTACTGCCTGCTTCCCCTTGCTCTCGGAGGAAGATGGCCCGGTGGTCTGCCTCGGGGTGTTTCTCAGTTAAATCCGCATACTCCAAACTTATCTTGGGTGCCCGCACAGCTAAATTCAAGGATATTTGGCCAGCTCGTATTCCTCCTAAGATAAAAAATTTCCTGTGGCAAGCTTTCCGGCGAAAGCTCCCTGCGGCCGATTAAATTAGGAAGAGGAACGGGCCGGGCTCTGATAGATGTGCGCTGTGTGGGGCTCTTGAAAACACCAAGCATATATCTTTTCATTGATCTTTGGCTAAATTCATCTGGAGTTGCATTAGACTTTGGATTCATGTTAATTGGCATCCTTCCTCTTTTGAGGATTTGCGGTGTTGTGTTAATACTTTAGCAGGCCGGTCTAAGAGGGTTTTCTGTGTTGGCTGGGCAGCGTTTTGTTGGTCGTTGTGGACTACTAGAAACAAGTTCACTATCGAACACATTTTCCCGGCTAACCCTGTGAATTGCTTATTTAAAGCCAATGTCTTTTTGCAGCAGTGGAGATCATTGACTAAGGAAGGGGACCTAGAGGCTTTCGACGACATGTTATCTAAGATGAGATCTACGACATCTACCCTGCTGTGGCGCTCTAGGAGGATGGCTTAATGACCAGTTATTTTGGACTCTTTTCTTGCCTGCGTGCCATGTTTGGCTGGTTGCCATGTACTCGCACATCTTAACTCTATTCTGCTCGGCTTATGTGTTGTTCTGGGGGCCTGTGATGTGACTCTGCCTGGTGGCTTTATTTATAAAGTCGGGCGCATGCCTTTTATCTAAAAAAACATTTTATGTGCAGAGAAAAGAGCAGAGTACTGCCGCAGGTGAGGCCGAACAATTGTAGAAAATCAAACTTCAATCAATGTCAAATTTATTATACCATCACTATTGCAGGAATGTCTAGCAGTGGTGGGTGCGAAAAGCCTAGTAGTGGCGGGCCACACTCTCAGGGCCGCTCGCCACTGGCATCCCACCACCAATGGCAGTGTTGTAGTGGCGGGCATGCGTTATCGCGCGCCACAACTATGATAGCTACCGAGTGATTTGTTTGTCTGTGCCTGTCGCTGCTTTGTCTCTGCTCGCCACTGTTGTGCGTATTAGTAGTGGCAAATACCTTTGCCGCCCGGCAATGGTAATGATGTCAGCATATAGAGAAATTGCTGCCGCGGCAGCATTAGTTTTCTATCGTGGCAGCATTTTAATGGCGCTGAAGCAATATTTTTCATGCGGTCATTCCATTGTATTCAAACAATCATAGTACAATGGTGATACAATAATTAAGAGTGTTAATGAAGCACACATGCAGTATAAGAAGTGTAGAGCAACAAATAAACATATGTGTCTCAATTCATATAATGATTAACGAATAAAGATGTTTTGAAGTAGTGTATCGCTCGCAATCGATTACCGTAATATGTCTTCGACTCGGTGAAGTCGTTCTACATCTTGGTCTAGGTGGCAGTGAAAATTGCCATCCTCATTTATATCCTCTTTGTTGATGATTCTGGCCAACACCTTTTGGAGGCATCCATGCTCTGTTAATAGTTCCCCTATGTCCATGTCCCTCTCCATCTCTTCGGACAACTTGATGATCTGGCTATGATTACACAAATATTTGCTTTTCTTCATAAAGTCGTCCATGATGGACATGGCACAGTAGCCAGACCTATGAAAGGTTTCCAATATTTGTTTTTGATAGCAACAAGTGCTAGTGAAGAACCTGAATTATGAACGTTCTTTTATCGTCTCTCTGAAGTTCTTACACTTGGCGAGAGCATCATTTAGAACCTTCTTCAATCTGGTCCATTGCTTTTTAGGGTGTGTCTTCAAATCAAAGGAATAAGCCAAGCCCTGTGTCGGCAATAGCGCGATTACAATCCAATGTCGGTCGTTGCGCAAACAAAAAAGAAATTAGCATTGATGAGATCAAACCACAAGGTCATTTATAAGTTTCAAAATAAATGAGTGAACTTTAAGGACTTACTTGTCACGGTTTGGCACTAGAGGTGTCCATATGTGGATGATTGATAATAAAGAACGGGAAGAGCTAGCCCGATATGGCCTCCTGTCCTTCTATGGTTTCCAGGTTGTGGTGGTGCATTTAAAAAGGATCAGGTAAGTAGCCAACTGCTAGGAGTGGATGGGGGCACGGGCATCATTAGTCCCGATTTTTTTTTGATTTGTATCACAAACCGGGACTAGAGGTCGACCTCTAGTCCCGGTTTGTATAACCATCCGGGACTAAAGATGTCTCTATATAAATCCTTCGTCCAGCCTGAGCCCAATTCTCTGTTTTCTCCATTGCCCTCTCCGTTCTTCCCCTTAGCTCGAGCTCATCCTCCATTTTTTCCAGGATTTGTCAAGATTTGAGGCACCCCATCTCTCCAAGTGTTCAGAAAGTTTAGCAACTTTGTTATTTCATATCTCATTGCTAGATTAGCCCGTGCAATGCTTTGTAAGTATAGTGATTTGTGTGTTTTAGTTTGGGAGTAATTTTGTGGGAGTTTATTCTATTTATATGCAATTAACTTCTTAGTTTGCATATGTGTAGGTGTGGTTTACTTAGTGTCTTCCCGTACCCGTCCTAACCATCGTCGATCGCCCGCACCGTCCCGTCGCCGGCACCACCTTGGTGAGCCTCTTGTTCTTATGCTTTAGATAGTTTTATTACTTGTATGATTGTTTGTTATACATAGTGCCATGGTCTTGATATCCGTCCCCGTCGGCTCTTGTCCGGTTTATGATTCAGATGTGGTATATTCACTTTTATAACTATTTGTTGCAATTTGCGTTATGACAATTATGCCCATCAAATTGACATAGATATTTTTATCTAGGAGGTATGTAAACCGGAAAATGCAACCAACCCTCTTGTCGAGAAATTAAATTTAGTTGAAAAAGAAAATGAGTATTTGAAAGAAAAATTGAACAAGAGAAGATGAATTGTATGCTGCCGATGTCGTCAATGATCACACTATCAAGATGGATGCAAAGCTCTTGAAGATTATAAAGATTAGAAATATGCCATTAATAAAGAGGCATGTTATCACTATGTTGTTGGATCAATTGTTACCTTAGTTGCGATCTTGATTGCATTTGTTGTTGCATTTAAAGGCTTTATCTAGAGAGTTTTTATGATGTTTTATGAGAATAAGTGTGTATTAATTTGGTATTTCCGGTGTTGTGTAATGAAGATGAGCCGGCAATGGATGTACGATGACCGATGCTCTCCCCAGTTAATTGATAGCATGCATACTTTTCTGCATGCGGCTCAGGCAAATAAGTGGAATGATGGTTTTATGTGTTGTCCATGTGCTGTCTGTAAGAATGATAACAACTACTCTAGCTCAAGATTCATTCGCCTCCACCTGTTTATGTCCGGTTTCATGTCTGGATATAACTGTTGGACCAAGCACGGAGAAAGAGGGGTTCTAATGGAAGAGGATGATGACAGCTATCATGGGTTCCTTGAATATGATGGTACTACAATGCGGGAAGAAGTTGAAGAAGAGGCATTAGATGAGTACACTTATGATCTTGGTCAGGCCATTGCTGATGCAAAGAGAAACTGCGCAAGTGAACAGGAGAAGTTAAAGTTGCAGCGCATGTTAGAGGATCACAAGAAATTGTTGTACCCAAATTGCAAAGATGACAAGAAAAAGCTCGATACCACACTGGAACTGCTGCAATGGAAGGCAGAGAATGTTGTAACTCATAAGGGATTTGAAAAGTTGCTTAAAACATTAAAGAAGATGCTTGCAAAGGACAATGAATTGCCCAACAGTACATACGAAGCAAAGAAAACTGTCTGCCCTCTAGGATTAGAGGTGCAGAAGATACATGCATGCCCTAATTACTCCATCCTCTACCGCGGTGAGGAGTACGAGAATTTGAATGCATGACCGATATGTGGTGCGTTGCGCTATAAGACTAGCCGCAATGATCGTGGTGATGTTGAGGGCGAGCGTCCTAGGAAGAGGATTCCTGCCAAGGTGATGTGATATGCTCCTATAAACCACGGTTGAAATGTTTGTTCCATAACAAAGAGCATGTCAAGTTGAAGCGATGGAACAAAGAAGACTGCAAGAAAGACGGGAAGTTGAGAGTACCCACTGACGGGTCGAAGTGGAGAAAAATCTAGAGAAAGTGGCAGGACTTTGCAAATGATGCAAGGAATGTATGGTTTGGGTTGAGTGCAGATGGCATTAATCCTTTTGGGGAGCAGAGCAGCAATCATACCGCCTGGCATGTGACTCTATGTATCTATAATCTTCCTCCTTGGTTGTGCATGAAGCGGAAGTTCATTATGATGCCAATGCTCATCCAAGGCCACTAGTAGAAAAAGGGCCATTCGACCCGATTCGTGAGGGTCATTTGTCCCGGTTCCCGAACCGGGACTAAAGGGTCGTAACTAAAACCCTATACCTTTGTCCCGATTCGACCGGGAACTGGGACAGATGGTGTTCCACGTGGCCGGAGCGGCTTACCCAAGCAAGGGGACCTTTTGTCCTGGTTGATGCCACCAACCAGGACCAAAATGCTTCCACGCGTCAGCAGTTCAGGGGGTGGTTTTTTTTTTCTGAAAGGGGAGGGGGTTGGGGGTTTTGGGGGGTTTTGTAAGATTAATTTAGGGGTTTCATATATTGTGTTAGCTCGCTAATAGAGATGAGTGTCCTCTCTTATCTCCATGCTTGGTCAACGCTACGTATAGAGAGGACTCGACACGCTAGTTAGCTAGTAAGTAAATGAAGGAAACCATTAAGTACGGAAGATCGTCATGAACATATACACAGAGAGAAGTGATCGACCTCTCCTTCTCTGATAGATTGGTTGAACAACAAGTTTTTGTATATCTATCCGACGCTATTGGCTACACACACACATATATATATATATATACATATAATATAAGATCTCTTACGTCCCCTAACATCTGAACTCAACATCCACATGGTATTCTCCATGTTTGTCGATGACGTGGTCAAGAAAGAATCCTGCCAATTCCTCTTAAATTGCTCGTATGCGATCTTGTGGTAGGAGTTCATCCCGCATCTGCCACATCTAATTTCAAGAAGGGGGTCAATACATATATATGAATGAAACTGAACACAAATGATACTAATAAAATAAAATTGTGAATATTATTGCTTACGCACTTCATATTATTGTTTAGAGTAGCCCCGCTCACAGGTGGTGTGGTGGCTGAACTCGCAAATGTAGTGTCCACACAAATCATTCCCGTGTTCCTGCCACAACCACTTTACAAGAAATAGAGGTCAATCAAACTGATAAGCAAGCATGATAAATGGTATTGATGAAACTAGCTAGAATCAATGGGAGATGCACAGAACTAGCTAGTAGCTAGTACTTACTTTCGGGTGGTCAAATTGCTGTTGCGCCGGCAGTCCCGAAGCTTGTGCAGTGAACTTTTTCCAAACCCTGTCAGACAAAGAAAACAATTACTTGATATCAGGAAATGAAAAAAGTTGCCGATATGGTGCGATAATGATTGATTGAACTTACTTCTCGAGCATTTTAGTCATGGTCGCATACTCCTTCGGATTTTTTCGTTTGGAGTCTATGACAGTTACTAGTCCCTACTCAAGCTTAATCTCTAGCAGAATAAAGTGGAAGCTGCGCATGCATGCATAAATCATCAATTACATTACTATAACCTCGAGTAATAAGGGAAACCGAATATGCACAAGACAGTAACACTCACTTGTATTCGTCAGGAAAGAGTATTGTAGCTTTGTTTTGATTTCGAAGAAACGATGCGATCAACTTGGCCTCGGTTTGTCTCGCATCATGTTTAACACTCCATTCATCCATGAGATTTATGTTAATGAACCCAATATCACCTACTTGTCTTTTCGTCAATTCGGCGATCTTCAATCTGCATAATATAGTGAGGATAATTATATATACATGCAATGAAGAGCTGTGCTATATATAGAGACTTAACTAATTATAGAGAAGTAGTACTTACAGATAGTAGCAAGTGATGATTGTTTTATCGAGGGCCTTTTGATTGAATAACTGGAAGAACTCCTCATATGGAACTAACAACAGATCAATTCCAATGAGTTCGTCCTCCTCTTTAACCGATAGCGACAAAGTATTTTTCCCAGACTTCCTGCAGATGTCCAAGTACCAATCATGGAATCTTCACATCATCGTTATTAGGGAAGTACCAGGTCTGACGGGAGGCTTCCCGTGATCGACCCTTAATGTGTCCACCTCCATTGTTCCAAAAATTATTGCATCATCGTCGGTCATGTAATCTCCAGGATTGGTACCAAGCAGCATCTCCGGAAGATTAGCAACGATACGGCTAGACACATTGAGCAGGGGGGCATGATTGCTTCGCTTGTTCACCAAGCTAGGGAATTTGTTTCCCTTTTCTTCGTTCTGCTTCCAAAGTGTGCTTCGCTTTCACCAGATCTATCATCTGTGCCGAAGGTGGATGTTTCTTAGCTTTTACCGATTCAAAGAAGTCATTCACTTGGCCTTCACAGATCTTTTGGTTTTCCTCCTCGCTCCTCTCGTATGGTAACTTCTCTAGAGGCTTGAGAGACGATGGCCGTATCTGTATTGCCTCCCACCTCTGGCTGTACTGCTAGACGCCGGAGCAGCCGGAGCTGTTGCGGCTGTCTTCTTTCGTTGCTTAAGAGGCAGAGCATCCGGAGGCGGAGCGGCCGGAGGCGGACTGCTACGATGTGCCGGAGCAGCCGGAGCGGTGGCGTCTATGTTCAGCCATCGCTTACGAGGCGGCGAAGAAGGAGGTGGGCCGCTCGGACGCGCCGGAGCAGGCGGAGAAGTAGGCGGAGTACTGCCGCCCTCACGCGTCGGAGCAGGAGGCGGAGTGCCCTGATCACTCGCCGGAGGAGGAGGAGGCGGCGGAGTGCCCAGCTGATACGTCTCCATCGTATCTACTTTTTCAAACGCTTTTGCCCTTGTTTTGGACTCTAACTTGCGTGATTTGAATGAAACTAACCCGGACTGACGTTGTTCTCAGCAGAACTGCCATGGTGTTATTTTTGTGCAGACATAGAAGTTCTCGGAATGACCTGAAAATCCATGGAGCAACTTTTCAAATTTAATAAAAAATACTGGCGAAAGAAATATCATCAGGGGGCCCATACCCTCCCCTGGGGGCGCCCCCTGCCTCGTGGGCCCCCTGAACGTCCACCGACCTCAACTCCAACTCCATATATTTGCTTTCGTAGAGAAAAAATCAGAGAGAAAGTTTCATCACGTTTTATGATACGGAGCTGCCGCGAAGCCCTAATCTCTCTTGGGAGGGCTGATCTGGAGAAGAAGCCAGATGAGAAACTGAAATTTTCGTAAGTGTTGTTTATATAGGAGGGGCCTTTAGTACCGGTTTGTGCCACCAACCGGTACTAAAGGCCAGTTTTGGCCAGCCCAAGCGGCGGGAAGCGACCCCCTTTAGTACCGGGTGGTGGCACAAACCGGTACTAAAGGCCCCCCATTTAGTACCGGTTTGTACCACGACCCGGTACTAAAGGGGGTGCGCTGGCGCAGGTGCGGTGCGGCAAGTTTAGTCCCACCTCGCTAGCCGAGGGGCGACCGCACTGGTTTATTAACCCTCGTGCGGTCGCTCTCTCGAGCTCCTCTCCAAAGTAGGCCTAATGGGCCTACGTGTTCTTTGCTGCCCTGTGGGCCCACTTGGCCTTTGCGGGCCTGCATCTTGGCCCAACAACAGGTTGGGTTTCTAGTCGTATGCAGGCCGCTCTGGCGTAGTAGGCGGGCTTTTTTTATTTTTTTTTTGCTTTATTTATTTTTGTGTTTATTTTTGTGTATTTAGAGTTTCTTTGTGGATATTTTGGCTTTAGGTACAAAAAATTTACAAACTTTCTGTTAGTGCCCGTAGTTTTCAAATTTGAATAGTTTAAATTTTGAATTATTTGAAATTAGTGTGAATCACTAGTTTGTGAATAACTTAACTTTAAAAATCAGTAAAGGCATGAAAGAATTTGTTTGCACATAAAATTTCTTCGCGTTTCAAATGCCAAAACACATAACTACCCTAACTATTACAGAGATTCCCCTCTGGGTGTGAAACACAGAAGAAAGTGATGATAGTGAAGCCGATCACATCCCAGATCTTTGGGTGTGAAACTTTTTCTTCGCGTGTGTCCCTTTGCGCCGTAACCATGGAAAATCTTCATCATTTAACGGGATGCTCGGGTCAATATTCACTGTGAATGGAGCAATTTCATCAAACTTTTCATAATCTTCTGACTTGCCTATCTTGTCATCCACTCCCACGATGTTTCTCTTCCCAGAAAGAACTATGTGCCGCTTTGGCTCATCGTACGATGCATTCGCTTCCTTATCTTTTCTTTTTCTTGGCTTGGTAGACATGTCCTTCACATAGAAAACCTATGCCACATCATTGGCTAGGACGAATGGGTCGTCTGCATACGCAAGATTTTTGAGATCCACTGTTGTCATTCCGTACTGCGGGTCTTCCGTTACCCCGCCTCGTGTCATATTGACCCATTTGCACCGAAAAAAGGGACCTTTAAACCACGTCAATAGTCAAGTTCCATATGTCATGTATATAACCATAATATGTTTCCTTTCCCGTCTTGGTTTCTGCATCAAAGCGGACACCACTGTTTTGGTTGGTGCTCTTCTTATCTTGGGCAATCGTGTAAAATGTATTACCATATATCTCGTACCCTTTGAAAGTCATTATATTCGAAGATGGTAACTGGGATAGCAAGTACAGGTCATCTTCAATAGAGGTGTCATGCATGGTACGTGTCTGCAACCAGCTGGCGAAACTCCTGGTTTGTTCACGTGTAATCCAGTCATCGGACCGCTCCGGGTGTTTGGAGCGTAGCAAATTATTGTGTTCATCCATATACGGAGCCACCAAGGCGGAATTCTGTAGAACTGTGTAGTGTGCTTCAGTGAGAGAATGTCCGTCCATACATATTATTTGTTCCCCTCCTAGCGTGCCTTTTCCATCCAGTCTGCCCTTATGCCGCGATTCAGGAACACCAATCGGCTTAAGGTCAGGAATAAAGTCAATACAAAACTCAATGACCTCCTCATTTTGATGGCCCTTGGAGATGCTTCCTTCTGGCCTAGCACGGTTATGAACATATTTCTTTAATACTCCCATGAACCTCTCGAAGGGGAACATATTGTGTAGAAATACAGGACCCAAAACGTTAGTATCTTCGCATAGGTGAACTAGGACGTGCGTCATGATGTTGAAGAAGGATGGTGGGAACACCAACTCGAAACTGACAAGACATTGCACCAAATCATTATGTAACCTTGGTATGATTTCTGGATCGATTACCTTCTGAGAGATTGCATTGAGAAATGCACATAGCTTCACAATGGCTAATCGAACGTTTTCCGGTAGAAGCCCCCTCAATGCAACCGGAAGCAGTTGCGTCATAATCACGTGGCAGTCATGAGACTTTAGGTTCTGGAACTTTTTCTCTGCCATGTTTATTATTCCCTTTATATTCAACGAGAAGCCAGACGGTACCTTAATACTGAGCAGGCATTCAAAAAAGATTTCCTTCTCTTCTTTGGTAAGAGCGTAGCTTCCATGACCCTGATGTATGCCGTCTTCTCCGTGCATACGTTGCTGGTCCTCTCGTGCCTCAGGTGTATCTTTTGTCTTCCCATACACGCCCAAGAAGCCAAGCAGGGTCACGCAAAGATTCTTCGTCACGTGCATCACGTCGATTGCGGAGCGGACCTCTAGGTCTTTCCAATATGGCAGGTCCCAAAATATAGATTTCTTCTTCCACATGGGTGCGCGTCCGTCAGCGTCCTTCGGAACAGGTTGTCCGCCAGGACCCTTTCCAAATATCACCTTCAAATCCTTGACCATATCATGTACATTAGCACTAGTACGATGGCGAGGCTTCGTCCGGTAATCCGCCTCACCTTTGAAATGCTTGCCTTTCTTTCTTACGGGATGCCTGCTCGGAAGAAATCGACGATGTCCCAGGTACACATTCTTCTTACAACTATTCAAATATATACTGTAGGTATCATCCAAACAGTGCGTGCATCCGCGGTATCCCTTGTTTGTTTGTCCTGAAAGGTTACCGAGAGCAGGCCAATCATTGATGGTCACGAACATCAACGCCTTTAGGTCAAATTCTTCCCCCATGTGCTCATCCCACGCACGTACACCTGTTCCATTCCACAGTTGTAAGAGTTCTTCAACTAATGGCCTTAGGTACACATCAATGTCGTTGCCGGGTTGCTTAGGGCCTTGGATGAGCACTGGCATCATAATGAAGTTCCGCTTCATGCACAACCAAGGAGGAAGGTTATACAAACATAGAGTCATAGGCCAGGTGCTATGGTTGCTGCTCTGCTCCCCAAAAGGATTAATGCCATCTGCGCTTAGACCAAACCATACGCTCCTTGCGTCATCTGCAAACTCCTTCTCGTACTTTCTTTCGATTTTTCTCCACTGGGACCCGTCAGCGGGTACTCTCAACTTTCCGTCTTTCTTACGGTCTTCTCTGTGCCATCGCATCGCATTCGCATGCTCTTTGTTTTGGAAGAAACGTTTCAATCGTGGTATTATAGGAGAATACCACATCACCTTGGCAGGAATCTTCTTCCTGGGGCGCTCACCCTCGACATCACCAGGGTCATCGCGGCTGATCTTATAGCGCAATGCACCACATACCGGGCAAGCGTTCAAATCCTCGTACTCACCGCGGTAGAGGATGCAATCATTAGGGCATGCATGTATCTTCTGCACCTCTAATCCTAGAGGGCAGACAGCCTTCTTTGCTTCGTACATACTCTCGGGCAATTCGTTGTCCTTTGGAAGCATATCCTTTATCATTACCAGCAACTTTCCAAATCCCTTGTCAGATACACCATTCTCTACCTTCCATTGCAGCAATTCCAGTGTGGTGCCCAGCTTTTTCTTGTCACCTACGCAATTCAGGTACAACAATTTTTTGTGATCCTCTAACATGCGCTGCAACTTCTTCTTCTCCAAATCACTTGCGCAGTTTCTCTTTGCATCGGCAATGGCCCGACCTAGATCATCAACGGGCTCATCTGATGCCTCTTCTTCAGCTTCTTCCCACATTGCCGGCTCAGCTTCTTCCCCCATTACCGGCTCAGCTTCTTCCCCCATTGTTGTATCATCGTATTCAGGAAACCCATGGCCAGGATAGCTGTCTTCCTCCTCTTCTTCTTCATTGTCTTCCATCATAACCCCTCTTTCTCCATGCTTGGTCCAAACATTATAGTGGGGCATGAAACCGGACTCAAACAGGTGGACGTGAATGGTTCTTGACATAGAGTAATTGCGACCATTCTTACAACCAGCACATGGACAAGGCATAAAACCATCCGCCCGCTTGTTTGCCTCAGTCGCAAGCAGAAAAGTATGCACGCCCTCAACGAACTGGGGAGAGCATCGGTCATCGTACATCCATTGCCGGCTCATCTTCATTACACAACACCGAATAGACCAAATTAATACAAGTTCATACATAAAGTTCATACAACACTTAAATGCAACAAACAAATAACTCTCAAGCTAAAGCATTTAAATGCAACAACAAATGCGATCAAGATCGCAACTAAGGTAACAATTGATCCAACAGCATAATGATACCAAGCCTCACTATCGATGGCATATTTTCTAATCTTTCTAATCTTCAAGCGCATTTTCTCCATCTTGATCTTGTGATCATCGACGACATCGACAACATGCAACTCCAATTCCATCTTCTCCCCCTCAATTCTTTTCAATTTTTCTTTCAAGTACTCCTTTTCTCTTTCAACTAAATTTAACCTCTCGACAATAGGGTCGGTTGGAATTTCCAGTTCACATACCTCCTAGATAAAAATATCTATGTCAACTTGATGGGCATAATTTGTCATAAACACAAAATGCAACAAATAGTTTTAAAAGAGAATATACCACATCCGAATCATAACAAGGACGAGGGCCGACGGGGCCAGATATCAAAACCATGGCACTATGTATAACAAACAACGTACGGGTAAGATAATTTTACGAGTAACTATATATCCAAATCACACAAACATCAATTTTTTATATAAAATTTCATAAACAAGAGGCTCACCACAAGGTGGTGCCGGTGACGGGACGGTGCGGGCGATCGACGGTGGTTACGACGGAGATTTAGGAGGCACTAAGTAAAACACACCTACATATGCAAACTAAGTGTTATTTTGACCTCAAATTGCATATAAATCAAATACTACCACATATAATTCCTCCCAAATTACTAAAACCCACAATTAATCACTATATAAACCAATGCAAGAGCTAATCTAGCAATGAGAGATGAAAGGACAAAGTTGCTAACCTTGGTGATCATTTGAATGGATGGGGGCCTGCAAATCTTGACAAATTTGGGGCAAATTTTGTGATGAACTCGAGAGGAAGAAGGGAAGAACAGAGGAGAGGGAGAGGGGAAAGGGGGAAGAACAGAGTGTGGGTGGATGAAGGGTTTATATAGGACGACCTTTAGTACCGGTTCGTGCCACGAACCAGTAGTAAAGGTGCTGGAAGGGCCCCACTCTGACAGCATCCTGCCACCACTTTCTTTAGTACCGGTTCGTGGCATGAACCGGTGCTAAAGGTTCACCACGAACCGGTACTAAAGAGCTCCTTCCGCCTAGCCGTTGGAACCGGCACTAATGGACACATTAGTGCCGGTTCTGTTACAAACCGGGACTAATGTGTCTCGCATTTGACCCTTTTTCTACTAGTGTTGGCTGGGAACTGTTGAGATCTCTAGACTGAATTACGTGGTACTCACTCTCATCCCTAAGGTCAAAGGTGCTGATGTGATTTCCCAGTTTAGGCCCATTGATTTAATTAATAACTTTGCGAAGATTCCGGCTAAGGGTTTGGCAACTAGGGTGTCTCTGATCGCCCATCATGTCATTAGTCCTTTTCAATCTGCGTTCATAAAGGGGAGATTTATTTTGGATGGGGAGCTTTGCTTGCATGAGATAGTCCAGGAACTGCGGGCCAAGGGCACTAAGGCTGTGGTTATTAAGCTTGACTTCGAAAAGGCATATGACTCGGTGAGTTGGACTTGGCCGTCGCCAAGTTCTTCTTGCTAAGGGCTTCGAGGGTGCGGTGGTTCATCGTCTTATGCAGCTTGTCTCGGGTGGACATACGGCTGTGGTGGTGAATGGTCAGACTAGTAATTTCTTTGCTAATGGTAGGGGCCTTCGACAAGGGGATTCGGCGTCCCCGTTGCTCTTTAATTTCGTTGCGGATGCCCTCTCTCATATCCTGTCTCGAGCAGCTTCTGCTGGGCACATTACGCCAGTTAGTTCTCCTCTTATCCCCAATGGCATCACCCACCTGCAATACGCGGACGACACCATTATTATGGTTGAACTTAATGAGGCCAGCCTCACGAACCTGAAATTTCTCCTCTTATGCTTTGAAGTGCTTTCGAGTCTTAAAATCAACTTTTCAAAGAGCGAAGTTATTGTGACTGGGGTGCCTGATTTGGAAGCTCAAAGAGTGGCTCATCTTCTCAATTGCTCTCTAGGGTCTTATCCACTCAAATACATGGGCCTACCAATCTCCCCTCTCAAGCTCTTGGCTAAAGATTTTGCCTCGGCAGTTACTAAAGTAGGAAATAGAGTATTGCCATGGAGAGGCCGCTATAATTCCCACGCGGGCATGGTTGCCCTTACTAATGCGTGCTTCTCCTCCCTTCCTATGTTTCTAATGGGCTTCTACCTCTTGTCCGGAGGGACTCATGCTGGTTTGAACAAGCATAGGGGTGCTTTCTATTGGAACTCCTCTAATAATAAGCATAGATGTAGGATGGTTAAGTGGGACCTGATCTGAAGACCTAAGAGCATGGGGGGCCTAGGCATCATTAATACTTTGGTCATGAACAAGTGCCTCATGATAAAATGGTGGTGGGAGATTATGTTCCTTGAGGAGCATCCCACCTGGCTATCTCCCTCAAAGCTAAATACTTCCCCTCCTCGAGCCCTATGTTCGCCTCCTCTTCTGGTGGCTCTCAGTTCTAGCGCCAGCTCATTAAAGTTTGACCGATCTTCCAATCCCTTGTTAAATTTGTAGTTCGGAATTGTAAATCCACTAGTTTCTGGTTAGATTGGTGGGCAGGGGATACCACGCTTGCGGTGGCCTACCCGACCCTGTTCTCGTATTGCGCTGAACCCGAGATCTCTATCTTTGAGCTCTCGGCTCACGACTGGGTCCTTGATTTCTGGCGTTCACTTTCTCTTGTGGAGTTGGATGATTGGCAACGTCTTACTGCCTGCTTCCCCTTGCTCTCGGAGGAAGATGGCCCGGTGGTCTGGCCTCACTCTGCCTCGGGGTGTTTCTCAGTTAAATCCGCATACTCCAAACTTATCTTGGGTGCCCGCACAGCTAAATTCAAGGATATTTGGCCAGCTCGTATTCCTCCTAAGATAAAAAATTTCCTGTGGCAAGCTTTCCGGCGAAAGCTCCCTGCGGCCGATTAAATTAGGAAGAGGAACGGGTCGGGCTCTGATAGATGTGCGCTGTGTGGGGCTCTTGAAAACACCAAGCATATATCTTTTCATTGATCTTTGGCTAAATTCATCTGGAGTTGCATTAGACTTTGGCTTCATGTTAATTGGCATCCTTCCTCTTTTGAGGATTTGTGGTGTTGTGTTAATACTTTAGCAGGCCGGTCTAAGAGGGTTTTCTGTGTTGGCTGGGCAGCGTTTTGTTGGTCGTTGTGGACTACTAGAAACAAGTTCACTATCGAACACATTTTCCCGGCTAACCCTGTGAATTGCTTATTTAAAGCCAATGTCTTTTTGCAGCAGTGGAGATCATTGACTAAGGAAGGGGACCTAGAGGCTTTCGACGACATGTTATCTAAGATGAGATCTACGACATCTACCCTCCTGTGGCGCTCTAGGAGGATGGCTTAATGACCAGTTATTTTGGACTCTTTTCTTGCCTGCGTGCCATGTTTGGCTGGTTGCCATGTACTCGCACATCTTAACTCTGTTCTGCTCGGCTTATGTGTTGTTCTGGGGGCCTGTGATGTGACTCTGCCTGGTGGCTTTATTTATAAAGTCGGGCGCATGCCTTTTATCTAAAAAACATTTTCAGTGCAGAGAAAAGAGCAGAGTACTGCCGCAGGTGAGGCCGAACAATTGTAGAAAATCAAACTTCAATCAATGTCAAATTTATTATACCATCACTATTGCAGGAATGTCTAGCAGTGGTGGGTGCGAAAAGCCTAGTAGTGGCGGGCCACACTCTCAGGGCCGCTCGCCACTGGCATCCCACCACCAATGGCAGTGTTGTAGTGGCGGGCATGCGTTATCGCGCGCCACAACTATGATAGCTACCGAGTGATTTGTTTGTCTGTGCCTGTCGCTGCTTTGTCTCTGCTCGCCACTGTTGTGCGTATTAGTAGTGGCAAATACCTTTGCCGCCCGGCAATGGTAATGATGTCAGCATATAGAGAAATTGCTGCCGCGGCAGCATTAGTTTGCTATCGTGGCAGCGTTTTAATGGCGCTGAAGCAATATTTTTCATGCGGTCATTCCATTGTATTCAAACAATCATAGTACAATGGTGATACAATAATTAAGAGTGTTAATGAAGCACACATGCAGTATAAGAAGTGTAGAGCAACAAATAAACATATGTGTCTCAATTCATATAATGATCAACGAATAAAGATGTTTTGAAGTAGTGTATCGCTCGCAATCGATTACCGTAATATGTCTTCGACTCGGTGAAGTCGTTCTACATCTTGGTCTAGGTGGCAGTGAAAATTGCCATCCTCATTTATATCCTCTTTGTTGATGATTCTGGCCAACACCTTTTGGAGGCATCCATGATCTGTTAATAGTTCCCCTATGTCCATGTCCCTCTCCATCTCTTCGGACAACTTGATGATCTGGCTATGATTACACAAATATTTGCTTTTCTTCAGAAAGTCGTCCATGATGGACATGGCACAGTAGCCAGACCTATCAAAGGTTTCCAATATTTGTTTTTGATAGCAACAAGTGCTAGTGAAGAACCTGAATTATGAACGTTCTTTTATCGTCTCTCTGAAGTTCTTACACTTGGCGAGAGCATCATTTAGAACCTTCTTCAATCTGGTCCATTGCTTTTTAGGGTGTGTCTTCAAATCAAAGGAATAAGCCAAGCCCTGTGTCGGCAATAGCGCGATTACAATCCAATGTCGGTCGTTGTGCAAACAAAAAAGAAATTAGCATTGATGAGATCAAACCACAAGGTCATTTATAAGTTTCAAAATAAATGAGTGAACTTTAAGGACTTACTTGTCACGGTATGGCACTAGAGGTGTCCATATGTGGATGATTGATAATAAAGAACGGGAAGAGCTTGCCCGATATGGCCTCCTGTCCTTCTATGGTTTCCAGGTTGTGGTGGTACATTTAAAAAGGATCAGGTAAGTAGCCAACTGCTAGGAGTGGATGGGGGCACGGGCATCATTAGTCCCGATTTTTTTTTGATTTGTATCACAAACCGGGACTAGAGGTCGACCTCTAGTCCCGGTTTGTATAACCATCCGGGACTAAAGATGTCTCTATATAAATCCTTCGTCCAGCCTGAAGCCCAATTCTCTGTTTTCTCCATTGCCCTCTCCGTTCTTCCCCTTAGCTCGAGCTCATCCTCCATTTTTTCCAGGATTTGTCAAGATTTGAGGCACCCCATCTCTCCAAGTGTTCAGAAAGTTTAGCAACTTTGTTATTTCATATCTCATTGCTAGATTAGCCCGTGCAATGCTTTGTAAGTATAGTGATTTGTGGGTTTTAGTTTGGGAGTAATTTTGTGGGAGTTTATTCTATTTATATGCAATTAACTTCTTAGTTTGCATATGTGTAGGTGTGGTTTACTTAGTGTCTTCCCGTACCCGTCCTAACCATCGTCGATCGCCCGCACCGTCCTGTCGCCGGCACCACCTTGGTGAGCCTCTTGTTCTTATGCTTTAGATAGTTTTATTACTTGTATGATTGTTTGTTATACATAGTGCCATGGTCTTGATATCCGTCCCCGTCGGCCCTCGTCCGGTTTATGATTCAGATGTGGTATATTCACTTTTATAACTATTTGTTGCATTTTGCGTTATGACAATTATGCCCATCAAATTGACATAGATATTTTTATCTAGGAGGTATGTAAACCGGAAGATGCAACCAACCCTCTTGTCGAGAAATTAAATTTAGTTGAAAAAGAAAATGAGTATTTGAAAGAAAAATTGAACAAGAGAAGATGAATTGTATGCTGCCAATGTCGTCAATGATCACACTATCAAGATGGATGCAAAGCTCTTGAAGATTATAAAGATTAGAAATATGCCATTAATAAAGAGGCATGTTATCACTATGTTGTTGGATCAATTGTTACCTTAGTTGCGATCTTGATTGCATTTGTTGTTGCATTTAAAGGCTTTATCTAGAGAGTTTTTATGATGTTTTATGAGAATAAGTGTGTATTAATTTGGTATTTCCGGTGTTGTGTAATGAAGATGAGCCGGCAATGGATGTACGATGACCGATGCTCTCCCCAGTTAATTGATAGCATGCATACTTTTCTGCATGCGGCTCAGGCAAATAAGTGGAATGATGGTTTTATGTGTTGTCCATGTGCTGTCTGTAAGAATGATAACAACTACTCTAGCTCAAGATTCATTCGCCTCCACCTGTTTATGTCCGGTTTCATGTCTGGATATAACTGTTGGACCAAGCACGGAGAAAGAGGGGTTCTAATGGAAGAGGATGATGACAGCTATGTTGGGGAACGTAGCAGAAATTCAAAAATTTTCCTACGTAACACCAAGATCTATCTATGGAGAGACCAGCAACGAGTAGAAAGGGGAGTGCATCTACATACACTTGTAGATCGCTAAGCGGAAGCGTTCAAGAGAACGGGGTTGATGGAGTCGTACTCGTCGTGATTCAGATCACCGATGATCCTAGTGCCGAACGGACGGCACCTCCGCGTTCAACACACGTACAGCTCGACGATGTATCCCACGCCTTGATCCAGCAAGGAGAGAGGGAGAGGTTGAGGAAGACTCCATCCAGCAGCAGCACAACGGCATGGTGGTGATGGAGGAGCGTGGCAATCCAGCAGGGCTTCGCCAAGCACCTACGGGAGAGGAGGAGGTGTCACGGGAGGGAGGGAGGCGCCAAGGGCTCAGGTGTGGATGCCCTCCCTCCCCTCCACTATATATAGGGGCAGGGGAGAGGGGGGAGGCGCAGCCTTGCCCCTTCCTCCAAGAAAGGGGTGCGGCTAAGAGGGGGGGAGGAGTCCATCCTCCCCAAGGCACCTCGGAGGTGCCTTCCCCTTTGAGGACTCTCCCCTTTTTCCTATATCTTGGCGCATGGGCCTCTAGGGGCTGGTGCCCTTGGCCCATGTAGGCCAAGGCGCACCCCCTACAGCCCATGTGGCCCCCCGGGGCAGGTGGCCCCACCCGGTGGGCCCCCGGGACCCTTCCGGTGGTCCCGGTACAATACCGATGACCCCGAAACTTGTCCCGATGGCCGTAACAGGACTTCCTATATATAAATCTTTACCTCCGGACCATTCCGGAACTCCTCGTGACGTCCGGGATCTCATCCGGGACTCCGAACAACATTCGGTAACCACATACAAGCTTCCTTTATAACCCTAGCGTCATCGAACATTAAGTGTGTAGACCCTACGGGTTCGGGAGACATGCAGACATGACCGAGACGTTCTCCAGTCAATAACCAACAGCGGTATCTGGATACCCATGTTGGCTCCCACATGTTCCACGATGATCTCATCAGATGAACCACGATGTCAAGGACTCAATCGATCCCGTATACAATTCCCTTTGTCTATCGGTATTTTACTTGCCCGAGACTCGATCGTCGGTATCCAATACCTTGTTCAATCTCGTTACCGGCAAGTCACTTTACTCGTTCCGTAACACATCATCCCGTGATCAACTCCTTGGTCACATTGCGCATATGATGATGTCCTACCGAGTGGGCCCAGAGATACCTCTCCGTTTACACGGAGTGACAAATCCCAGTCTCGATCCGCATAAAACAATAGATACTTTCAGAGATACCTGTAGTGCACCTTTATAGTCACCCAGTTATGTTGTGACGTTTGATACACCCAAAGCACTCCTACGGTATCCAGGAGTTACACGCTCTCATGGTCAAAGGAAGAGATACTTGACATTGGCAAAGCTCTAGCAAACGAACTACACGATCTTTGTGCTATGCTTAGGATTGGGTCTTGTCCATCACATCATTCTCCTAATGATGTGATCCCGTTATCAACGACATCCAATGTCCATAGCCAGGAAACCATGACTATCTGTTGATCACAACGAGCTAGTCAACTAGAGGCTCACTAGGGACATATTGTGGTCTATGTATTCACACGTGTATTACGATTTCCGGATAATACAGTTATAGCATGAATAAAAGACAATTATCATGAACAAGGAAATATAATAATAACTAATTTATTATTGCCTCTAGGGCATATTTCCAACAGTCTCCCACTTGCACTAGAGTCAATAATCTAGTTCACATCGATATGTGATTAACACTCAAGGTCACATCCCCATGTGACTAACACCCAAAGAGTTTACTAGAGTCAATAATCTAGTTCACATTTACCATGTGATTAACACTCGATGAGTTCTGGGTTTGATCATGTTATGCTTGTGAGAGAGGTTATAGTCAACGGGTCTGAACCTTTCAGATCCGTGTGTGCTTTACAAATCTCTATGTCATCTCCTAGATGCAGCAACCACGTTCTATTTGGAGCTATTCCAAATAACTGTTCTACTTGGAGCTATTCTAAATTGTTGCTCCATTATACGTATCCGGTATCTCTACTCAGAGCTATCCGGATAGGTGTTAAGCTTGCATCGACGTAACCCTTTACGACGAACTCTTTTACCACCTCCATAATTGAGAAAATTCCTTAGTCCACTAGTTACTAAGGATAACTTTGACCGCTGTCCTGTGATCCATTCTTGGATCACTCTTGTACCCCTTGACTGACTCATGGTAAAGCACACTTCAGGTGCGGTACACAGCATAGCATACTGTAGAGCCTATGTCTTAAGCATAGGGGACGACCTTCGTTCCTTTCTCTCTATTCTGCCATGGTCGAGCTTTAAGTCTTAACTTCATACCTTACAACTCAGGCAAGAACTCCTTCTTTGACTGATCCATCTTGAACACCTTCAAGATCACGTCAAGGCATGTGCTCACGTCAAGATCACGTCGGTATACCGATACCTTGTTCAATCTCGTTACCGGCAAGTCTCTTTACTCGTTCCGTAACACATCATCCCGTGATCAACCCCTTGGTCACATTGTGCACATTATGATGATGTCCTACCGAGTGGGCCCAGAGATACCTCTCCGTTTACACGGAGTGACAAAATCCCAATCTCGATTCGTGCCAACCCAACAGACACTTTCAGAGATACCCGTAGTGTACCTTTATAGCCACCCAGTTACGTTGTGACGTTTGGCACACCCAAAGCACTCCTACGGTATCCGGGAGTTGCACAATCTCATGGTCTAAGGAAATGATACTTGACATTAGAAAAGCTTTAGCATACGAACTACATGATCTTGTGCTAGGCTTAGGATTGGGTCTTGTCCATCACATCATTCTCCTAATGATGTGATCCCGTTATCAACGACATCCAATGTCCATGGTCAGGAAACCGTAACCATCTATTGATCAACGAGCTAGTCAACTAGAGGCTTACTAGGGACATGGTGTTGTCTATGTATCCACACATGTATCTGAGTTTCCTATCAATACAATTCTAGCATGGATAATAAACGATTATCATGAACAAGGAAATATAATAATAATCAATTTATTATTGCCTCTAGGGCATATTTCCAACACTTCCCATATATAAATCTTTACCTCCGGACCATTCCGGAACTCCTCGTGACGTCCGGGATCTCATCCGGGACTCCGAGCAACATTCGGTAACCACATACAAGCTTCCTTTATAACCCTAGCGTCACCGAACCTTAAGTGTGTAGACCCTACGGGTTCGGGAGACATGCAGACATGACCGAGACGTTCTCCGGTCAATAACCAACAGCGGGATCTGGATACCCATGTTGGCTCCCACATGTTCCACGATGATCTCATCGGATGAACCACGATGTCAAGGACTCAATCGATCCCGTATACAATTCCCTTTGTCTAGCGGTATTGTACTTGCCCGAGATTCGATCGTCGGTATACTGATACCTTGTTCAATCTCGTTACCGGCAAGTCTCTTTACTCGTTCCGTAACACATCATCCCGTGATCAACCCCTTGGTCACATTGTGCACATTATGATGATGTCCTACCGAGTGGGCCCGGAGATACCTCTCCGTTTACACGGAGTGACAAATCCCAGTCTCGATTCGTGCCAACCCAACAGACACTTTCGGAGATACCTGTAATGCACCTTTATAGCCACCCAGTTACGTTGTGACGTTTGGTACACCCAAAGCATTCCTACGGTATCCGGGAGTTGCACAATCTCATGGTCTAAGGAAAAGATACTTGACATTAGAAAAGCTTTAGCATACGAACTGCACGATCTGTGCTAGGCTTAGGATTGGGTCTTGTCCATCACATCATTCTCCTAATGATGTGATCCCGTTATCAACGACATCCAATGTCCATAGCCAGGAAACCATGACTATCTGTTGATCACAACGAGCTAGTCAACTAGAGGCTCACTAGGGACATATTGTGGTCTATGTATTCACACGTGTATTACGATTTCCGGATAATACAGTTATAGCATGAATAAAAGACTATTATCATGAACAAAGAAATATAATAATAACACTTTTATTATTGCCTCTAGGGCATATTTCCAACAGTCTCCCACTTGCACTAGAGTCAATAATCTAGTTCACATCGCCATGTGATTAACACTCACAGGTCACATCGCCATGTGACTAACACCCAAGAGTTTACTAGAATCAGTAGTCTAGTTCACATCACTATGTGATTAATACTCAATGAGTTTTAGGTTTGATCATGTTGCTTGTGAGAGAGGTTTTAGTCAACGGGTCCGAACCTTTCAGATCCGTGTGTGTTTTACAAATCTTTATGTCATCTCCTAGATGTAGCTACCACGCTCTATTTGGAGCTAATCCAAATAACTGTTCTACTTGGAGCTATTCTAAATTGTTGCTCCATTATATGTATCCGGTCTCTCTACTCAGAGCTATCCGGATAGGTGTCAAGCTTGCATCGTCGTAACCTTTACGACGAACTCTTTTACCACCTCCATAATCGAGAAAATTTCTTAGTCCACTAGTTACTAAGGATAACTTTGACCGCTGTCCTGTGAGCCATTCTTGGATCACTCTTGTACCCCTTGACTGACTCATGGCAAGGCACACTTCAGGTGCGATACACAGCATAGCATACTGAAGAGCCTACGTCTTAAGCATAGGGGACAACCTTCGTCCTTTCTCTCTATTCTGCCGTGGTCGAGCTTTAAGTCTTAACTTCGTACCTTACAACTCAGGCAAGAACTCCTTCTTTGACTGGTCCATCTTGAACACCTTCAAGATCATGTCAAGGTATGTGCTCATTTGAAAGTATTATCAAGCATTTTGATCTATCCTTATAGATCTTGATGCTCAATGTTCAAGTAGCTTAATCCAGGCTTTCCATTGAAAAACACCTTTCAAATAACCCTATATGCTTTCTAGAAATTCTACATCATTTCTGATCATCAATATGTCAACAACATATACTCATCAGAAATTCTATAGTGCTCCCACTCACTTCTTTGGAAATACAAGTTTCTCATAAACTTTGTACAAACCCAAAAATTTTTGATCATCATCAAAGCATACATTCCAACTCCGAGATGCTCACTCCAGTCCTTAGAAGGATTGCTGGACCTTTGCATACTTATTAGCATCTTTCGGGATTGACAAAACCTTCCGGTTGTATCACATACAACCTTTCCTCATTAAAATCGTCGAGGAAACAATGTTTTGACATCCTATCTGCAAGATTTCATAAATAATGCAGTAATCGCTAATATAATTCCAACAGACTCTTAGCATCGCTACGAGTGAGAAAATCTCATCGTAGTCAACTCCTTGAACTTGTCGGAAAACATCTTAACAACAAGTCGAGCTTTCTTAATGGTGACATTTACCATCATTGTCCGTCTTCCTTTTGAAATCCATCTGTACTCATTAGCCTTACGACCATCGAGCCGTTCTGCCAAAGTCTACACTTTGTTTTCATACATGGATCCTCTCTCGGATTTTATGGCCTCAAGCCATTTATCGGAATCCGGGCCCACCATCGCTTCTCCATAGCTCGTAGGTTCATTGTTGTCTAGCAACATGACCTTCAAGACAGGATTACATACCACTCTGAAGTAGTACGCATCCTTGTCATCCTACGAGGTTTGGTAGTGACTTGATCCGAAGTTTCATGATCAATATCATAAGCTTCCACTTCAATTGGTGTAGGTGCCACAGGAACAACTTCCTGTGCCCTGCCACACACTAGTTGAAGAGACGGTTCAATAACCTCATCAAGTCTCCACCGTCCTCCCACTCAACTCTTTCGAGGGAAACCTTTCCTCGAGAAAGGACCCGATTCTAGAAACAATTCATATTGCTTTCGGATCTGAATTAGGAGGTATACCCAACTGTTTTGGGTGTCCTATGAAGATGTATTTTATCCGCTTTGGGTTCGAGCTTAATCCTGAAACTTTTTCACATAAGCGTCGCAGCCCCAAACCTTTAAGAAACGACAACTTAGGTTTCTCTAAACCATAATTCATATGGTGTCATCTCATCGGAATTACGTGGTGCCCTATTTAAAGTGAATGTGGTTGTCTCTAATGCCTAACCCATGAACGATAGTGGTAATTCGATAAGAGACATCATGGTACGCACCATATCCAATAGGGTGCAACTATGATGTTCGGACACACCATCAAACTATGGTGTTCCAGGCGGTATTAATTGTGAAACAATTTCCACAATGTCTTAATTGCGTGCCAAAGCTCGTAACTCAGATATTCATCTCTATGATCATATCATAGACATTTTATCCTCTTGTCACAATGATCTGCTACTTCACTCTGAAATTACTTGAACCATTCAATAATTCAGACTTGTGTTTCATCAAGTAAATATTCTCAACATCTACTTGAATCATCTGTGAAGTAAGAACATAACAATATTCACTGCATGCCTCAGCACTCATTGGACTGCACACATCAAAATGTGTTACTTCCTACAAGTTGCTATCTTGTTCCATCTTACTGAAAACGAGGCTTTTCAGTCATCTTGCCCATGTGGTATGATTTGCATATCTCAAGTGATTCAAAATCAAGTGAGTCCAAACGATCCATTTGCATGGAGTTTCTTCATGCATATACACCAATAGACATGGTTCGCATGTCTCAAACTTTTCAAAACGAGTGAGTCCAAAGATCCATCAACATGGAGCTTCTTCATGCGTTTTATACCATTATGACTTACATGGCAGTGCCACAAGTAAGTGGTACTATCATTACTATCTTATATCTTTTGGCATGAAAATGTGTATCACTACGATCGAGATTCAATAAACCATTCAGGTTTAATACTAATCTTGATGGTAGAGGGAGCGTGCGATGTTTGATTATGTCAAACTTGGAAACACTTCCAACACATATCGTCAGCTCTCCTTTAGCTAGTCTCCGTTTATTCCGTAGCCTTTTATTTCGAGTTACTAACGCTTAGCAACCGAACCGGTATCTAATACCCTGGTGCTACTAGGAGTACTAGTAAAGTACACATTAACATAATGTATATCCAATATACTTCTATCGACCTTGCCAGCCTTCTCATCTACCAAATATCTAGGGTAATGCTGCTCCAGTGGTTGCTCCCCTTATTACAGAAGTACTTAGTCTCGGGTTTGGGTTCAACCTTGGGTTTCTTCACTTGAGCAGCAGCTGAATTGCCGTTTCATGAAGTATCCCTTTGTTCCCTTGCCCTTCTTGAAACTAGTGGTTTCACCAACCATCAACAATTGATGCTCCTTCTTGATTTCTACTTTTGCGGTGTCAAACATCGTGAATACCTCAAGGATCATCTTATTTATCCCTGATATGTTATAGTTCATCACGAAGCTCTAGCAGCTTGGTGGCAATGACTTTGGGGAAACATCACTATCTCATCTGGAAGATCAACTCCCACTCGATTCAAGTGATTGTTGCACTCAGACAATCTGAGCACAAGCTCAACGATTGAGCTTCTCTCCTTAGTTTGCAGGCTAAGAAAATCGTCGGAGGTCTCATACCTCTTGACGTGGGCACAAGCCTGAAATCCCAATTTCAGCCCTCAAAACATCTCATATGTTTCGTGATGTTTCAAAAACATCTTTGGTGCCTCAACTCTAAACCGTTTAACTGAACTATCACGTAGTTATTAAAATGTGTATGTCAGACGTTCGCAACATCCACAGACAATGTTTGGGGTTCAGCACACTGAGCGGTGCATTAAGGACATAAGCTTTCTACTGTCCGCATAATCGCTACTTTCAACTTTCAACTATATTTTCTCTAGGAACATATCTAAACAGTGGAACTAAAGCACGAGCTACGACATAATTTGCAAAATCCTTTTGACTATGTTCAAGATAATTAAGTTCATCTTATGAACTCCCACTTAGATAGACATCCCTCTGGTCATCGAAGTGATCACATGATCCGAGTCAACTAGGCCGTGTCCGATCATCACGTGAGACGGACTAGTCATCATCGGTGAACATCTTCATGTTGATCGTATCTACTATACGACTCATGCTCGACCTTTCGGTCTCTATGTTCCGAGGCCATGTTTGCACATGCTAGGCTTGTCAAGTTAACCCTTAGTGTTTTCGCTGTGTAAAACTGTCTTACACCCGTTGTATGTGAACGTAAGAATCCATCACACCCGATCATCACGTGGTGCTTAGAAGCGACGAACTGTAGCAACGGTGACAAGTTAGGGGAGAACACTTCTTGAAATTTTGTAAGGGATCATCTTATTTACTACCGTCGTCCTAAGTAAACAAGATGCATAAACATGATAAACATCACATGCAATCAAATAGTGACATGATATGGCCAATATCATTTTGCTCCTTTTGATCTTCATCTTCGGGGCTCCATGATCATCATCGTCACCGGCATGACACCATGATCTCCATCATCGTGTCTTCATGAAGTTGTCACACCAACGACTACTTCTACTTCTATGGCTAACGCGTTTAGCAATAAAGTAAAGTAATTTACATGGCGTTCTTCAATGACACGCAGGTCATACAATAAATAAAGAAAACTCCTATGGCTCCTGCCGGTTGTCATACTCATCGACATGCAAGTCGTGAATCCTATTACAAGAACATGATCAATCTCATACATCACATATATCATTCATCACATCCTTTTGGCCATATCACATCACATAGCATACCCTGCAAAAACAAGTTAGACGTCCTCTAATTGTTGTTTGCATGTTTTACGTGGCTGCTATGGGTTTCTAGCAAGAACGTTTCTTACCTACGCAAAACCACAACGTGATATGCCAATTGCTATTTACCCTTCATAAGGACCCTTTTCATCGAATCCGTTCCGACTAAAGTGGGAGAGACTGGCACCCGCTAGCCACCTTATGCACCAAGTGCATGTCAATCGGTGGAACCTGTCTCACGTAAGAGTACGTGTAAGGTCGGTCCGGGCCGCTTCATCCCACAATACCGTTGAAACAAGATTTGACTAGTAACGGTAAGCATATTGAACAACATCAACGCCCACAACTACTTTGTGTTCTACTCGTGCAAAGAATCTACGCAATAGACCTAGCTCATGATGCCACTGTTGGGGAACGTAGCAGAAATTCAAAAAATTTCCTACGTAACACCAAGATCTATCTATGGAGAGACCAGCAACGAGTAGAAAGGGGAGTGCATCTACATACCCTTGTAGATCGCTAAGCGGAAGCGTTCAAGAGAACGGGGTTGATGGAGTCGTACTCGTCGTGATTCAGATCACCGATGATCCTAGTGCCGAACGGACGGCACCTCCGCGTTCAACACACGTACAGCTCGACGATGTCTCCCACGCCTTGATCCAGCAAGGAGAGAGGGAGAGGTTGAGGAAGAATCCATCCAGAAGCAGCACAACGGCATGGTGGTGATGGAGGAGCGTGGCAATCCAGCAGGGCTTCGCCAAGCACCTACGGGAGAGGAGGAGGTGTCACGGGAGGGAGGGAGGCGCCAAGGGCTCAGGTGTGGATGCCCTCCCTCCCCTCCACTATATATAGGGGCAGGGGAGAGGGGGGAGGCGCAGCCTTGCCCCTTCCTCAAAGAAAGGGGTGCGGCTAAGAGGGGGGGAGGAGTCCATCCTCCCCAAGGCACCTCGGAGGTGCCTTCCCCTTTGAGGACTCTCCCCTTTTTCCTATATCTTGGCGCATGGGCCTCTAGGGGCTGGTGCCCTTGGCCCATGTAGGCCAAGGCGCACCCCCTACAGCCCATGTGCCCCCCCGGGGCAGGTGGCCCCACCCGGTGGGCCCCCGGGACCCTTCCGGTGGTCCCGGTACAATACCGATGACCCCGAAACTTGTCCCGATGGCCGTATCAGGACTTCCTATATATAAATCTTTACCTCCGGACCATTCCGGAACTCCTCGTGACGTCCGGGATCTCATCCGGGACTCCGAACAACATTCAGTAACCACATACAAGCTTCCTTTATAACCCTAGCGTCATCGAACCTTAAGTGTGTAGACCCTACGGGTTCGGGAGACATGCAGACATGACCGAGACGTTCTCCAGTCAATAACCAACAGCGGGATCTGGATACCCATGTTGGCTCCCACATGTTCCACGATGATCTCATCAGATGAACCACGATGTCAAGGACTCAATCGATCCCGTATACAATTCCCTTTGTCTATCGGTATTTTACTTGCCCGAGACTCGATCGTCGGTATCCAATACCTTGTTCAATCTCGTTACCGGCAAGTCACTTTACTCGTTCCATAACACATCATCCCGTGATCAACTCCTTGGTCACATTGCGCATATGATGATGTCCTACCGAGTGGGCCCAGAGATACCTCTCCGTTTACACGGAGTGACAAATCCCAGTCTCGATCCGCATAAAACAATAGATACTTTCGGAGATACCTGTAGTGCACCTTTATAGTCACCCAGTTACGTTGTGACGTTTGATACACCCAAAGCACTCCTACGGTATCCAGGAGTTACACGCTCTCATGGTCAAAGGAAGAGATACTTGACATTGGCAAAGCTCTAGCAAACGAACTACACGATCTTTGTGCTATGCTTAGGATTGGGTCTTGTCCATCACATCATTCTCCTAATGATGTGATCCCGTTATCAACGACATCCAATGTCCATAGCCAGGAAACCATGACTATCTGTTGATCACAACGAGCTAGTCAACTAGAGGCTCACTAGGGACATATTGTGGTCTATGTATTCACACGTGTATTACGATTTCCGGATAATACAGTTATAGCATGAATAAAAGACTATTATCATGAACAAAGAAATATAATAATAACACTTTTATTATTGCCTCTAGGGCATATTTCCAACAAGCTATCATGGGTTCCTTGAATATGATGGTACTACAATGCGGGAAGAAGTTGAAGAAGAGGCATTAGATGAGTACACTTATGATCTTGGTCAGGCCATTGCTGATGCAAAGAGAAACTGCGCAAGTGAAAAGGAGAAGTTAAAGTTGCAGCGCATGTTAGAGGATCACAAGAAATTGTTGTACCCAAATTGCAAAGATGACAAGAAAAATCTCGATACCACACTGGAACTGCTGCAATGGAAGGCAGAGAATGTTGTAACTGATAAGGGATTTGAAAAGTTGCTTAAAACGTTAAAGAAGATGCTTGCAAAGGACAATGAATTGCCCAACAGTACATACGAAGCAAAGAAAACTGTCTGCCCTCTAGGATTAGAGGTGCAGAAGATACATGCATGCCCTAATTACTCCATCCTCTACCGCGGTGAGGAGTACGAGAATTTGAATGCATGACCGATATGTGGTGCGTTGCGCTATAAGATTAGCCGCAATGATTGTGGTGATGTTGAGGGCGAGCACCCTAGGAAGAGGATTCCTGCCAAGGTGATGTGGTATGCTCCTATAAACCACGGTTGAAATGTTTGTTCCATAACAAAGAGCATGTCAAGTTGAAGCGATGGAACAAAGAAGACTGCAAGAAAGACGGGAAGTTGAGAGTACCCACTGACGGGTCGAAGTGGAGAAAAATCGAGAGAAAGTGGCAGGACTTTGCAAATGATGCAAGGAATGTATGGTTTGGGTTGAGTGCAGATGGCATTAATCCTTTTGGGGAGCAGAGCAGCAATCATACCGCCTGGCCTGTGACTCTATGTATCTATAATCTTCCTCCTTGGTTGTGCATGAAGCGGAAGTTCATTATGATGCCAATGCTCATCCAAGGCCACTAGTAGAAAAAGGGCCATTCGACCCAATTCGTGAGGGTCATTTGTCCCGGTTCCCGAACCGGGACTAAAGGGTCGTAACTAAAACCCTATACCTTTGTCCCGATTCGATCGGGAACTGGGACAGATGGTGTTCCACGTGGCCGGAGCGGCTTGCCCAAGCAAGGGGACCTTTTGTCCTGGTTGATGCCACCAACCGGGACCAAAATGCTTCCACGCGTCAGCAGTTCAGGGGGTGGGTTTTTTTTTCTGAAAGGGGGAGGGGGTTGGGGGTTTTTGGGGGTTTTGTAAGATTAATTTAGGGGTTTCATATATTGTGTTAGCTCGCTAATAGAGATGAGTGTCCTCTCTTATCTCCATGCTTGGTCAACGCTACGTATAGAGAGGACTCGACACGCTAGTTAGCTAGTAAGTAAATGAAGGAAACCATTAAGTACGGAAGATCGTCATGAACATATACACAGAGAGAAGTGATCGACCTCTCCTTCTCTGATAGATTGGTTGAACAACAAGTTTTTGTATATCTATCCGACGCTATTGGCTACACACACACA
>NC_041385.1:51193870-51223729 GCF_002162155.2 Triticum dicoccoides
TATAATATAAGATCTCTTACGTCCCCTAACATCTGAACTCAACATCCACATGGTATTCTCCATGTTTGTCGATGACGTGGTCAAGAAAGAATCCTGCCAATTCCTCTTAAATTGCTCGTATGCGATCTTGTGGTAGGAGTTCATCCCGCATCTGCCACATCTAATTTCAAGAAGGGGATCAATACATATATATGAATGAAACTGAACACAAATGATACTAATAAAATAAAATTGTGAATGTTATTGCTTACGCACTTCATATTATTGTTTAGAGTAGCCCCGCTCATAGGTGGTGTGGTGGCTGAACTCGCAAATGTAGTATCCACACAAATCATTCCCGGGTTCCTGCCACAACCACTTTACAAGAAATAGAGGTCAATCAAACTGATAAGCAAGCATGATAAATGGTATTGATGAAACTAGCTAGAATCAATGGGAGATGCACAGAACTAGCTAGTAGCTAGTACTTACTTTCGGGTGGTCAAATTGTTGTTGCGCCGGCAGTCCCGAAGCTTGTGCGGTGAACTTTTTCCAAACCCTGTCAGACAAAGAAAACAATTACTTGATATCAGGAAATGAAAAAAGTTGCCGATATGGTGCGATAATGATTGATTGAACTTACTTCTCGAGCATTTTAGTCATGGTCGCATACTCCTTCGGATTTTTTCGTTTGGAGTCTATGACAGTTACTAGTCCCTGCTCAAGCTTAATCTCTAGCAGAATAAAGTGGAAGCTGCGCATGCATGCATAAATCATCAATTACATTACTATAACCTCGAGTAATAAGGGAAACCGAATATGCACAAGACAGTAACACTCACTTGTATTCGTCAGGAAAGAGTATTGTAGCTTTGTTTTGATTTCGAAGAAACGATGCGATCAACTTGGCCTCGGTTTGTCTCGCATCATGTTTAACACTCCATTCATCCATGAGATTTATGTTAATGAACCCAATATCACCTACTTGTCTTTTCGTCAATTCGGCGATCTTCAATCTGCATAATATAGTGAGGATAATTATATATACATGCAATGAAGAGCTGTGCTATATATAGAGACTTAACTAATTACAGAGAAGTAGTACTTACAGATAGTATCAAGTGATGATTGTTTTATGGAGGGCCTTTTGATTGAATAACTGGAAGAACTCCTCATATGGAACTAACAACAGATCAATTCCAATGAGTTCGTCCTCCTCTTTAACCGATAGCGACAAAGTATTTTTCCCAGACTTCCTGCAGATGTCCAAGTACCAATCATGGAATCTTCGCATCATCATTGTTAGGGAAGTACCAGGTCTGACGGGAGGCTTCCCGTGATCGACCCTTAATGTGTCCACCTCCATTGTTCCAAAAATTATTGCATCATCGTCGGTCATATAATCTCCAGGATTGGTACCAAGCAGCATCTCCGGAAGATTAGCAACGATACGGCTAGACACATTGAGCAGGGGGGCATGATTGCTTCGCTTGTTCACCAAGCTAGGGAATTTGTTTCCCTTTTCTTCGTTCTGCTTCCAAAGTGTGCTTCGCTTTCACCAGATCTATCATCTATGCCGAAGGTGGATGTTTCTTAGATTTTACTGATTCAAAGAAGTCATTCACTTGGCCTTCACAGATCTTTTGGTTTTCCTCCTCGCTCCTATCGTATGGTAACTTCTCTAGAGGCTTGAGAGACGATGGCCGTATCTGTATTGCCTCCCGCCTCTGGCTGTACTGCTAGACGCCGGAGCAGCCGGAGCTGTTGCGGCTGTCTTCTTTCGTTGCTTAAGAGGCAGAGCATCCGGAGGCGGAGCGGCCGGAGGCGGACTGCTACGATGTGCTGGAGCAGCCGGAGCGGTGGCGTCTATGTTCAGCCATCGCTTACGAGGCGGCGAAGAAGGAGGTGGGCCGCTCGGACGCGCCGGAGCAGGAGGAGAAGTAGGCGGAGTACTGCCGCCCTCACGCGCCGGAGCAGGAGGCGGAGTGCCCTGATCACTCGCCGGAGGAGGAGGAGGCGGCGGAGTGCCCAGCTGATACGTCTCCATCGTATCTACTTTTTCAAACGCTTTTGCTCTTGTTTTGGACTCTAACTTGCATGATTTGAATGAAACTAACCCGGACTGACGTTGTTCTCAGCAGAACTGCCATGGTGTTATTTTTGTGCAGACATAGAAGTTCTCGGAATGACCTGAAAATCCATGGAGCAACTTTTCAAATTTAATAAAAAATACTGGCGAAAGAAATAGCATCAGGGGGCCCATACCCTCCCCTGGGGGCGCCCCCTGCCTCGTGGGCCCCCTGAACGTCCACCGACCTCAACTCCAACTCCATATATTTGCTTTCGTAGAGAAAAAAATCAGAGAGAAAGTTTCATCACGTTTTACGATACGGAGCTGCCGCCAAGCCCTAATCTCTCTTGGGAGGGCTGATCTGGAGTCTGTTCGTCGTCATCATCAACCATCCTCCATCACCAATTTCATGATGCTCACCGCTGTGCGTGATTAATTCCATCGTAGGCTTGCTGGACGGTGATGGGTTGGATGAGACTTACCATGTAATCAAGTTAGTTTTGTGATGGTTTGCTCCCTAGTATCCACTATGTTCTAAGATTGATGTTGCTATGACTTTGCTATGCTTAATTCTTGTCACTGGGGCCCGAGTGCCATGATTTCAGATCTGAACCTATTATGTTTTCATGAATATATGTGAGTTCTTCATCCTATCTGGCAAGTCTATAGTCACCTATTATGTGTTATGATCCGACAACCCCGAATTGACAATAATCGGGATACTTCTCGGTGATGACCGTAGTTTGAGGAGTTCATGTATTCACTATGTGATAATGCTTTGGTCCGGCACTCTATTAAAACGAGGCCTTAATATCCCTTAGTTTCCGCTAGGACCCCCCTGCCACGGGAGGGTAGGACAAAAGATGTCATGCAAGTTCTTTTCCATAAGCACCTATGATTATATTTAGAATACATGCCTACATTACATTGATGAACTGGAGATAGTTCTGTGTCACCCTATGCTATAACTATTACATGAGGAATCGCATCCGACATAATTATCCATCACTGAGCCAATGCCTATCAGCTTTTCGCATATTGTGCTTTGCTTCTTTATTTTACCGTTGCTACTATTACAATTACTACAAAACTGCTACTGTTACTTTTCCCACTGTTACCGTTACTTCCATACTACTTTCCTACTAAATACTTTGCTGCAGATACTAAGTTATCCAGGTGTGGTTGAATTGACAACTCAACTGCTAATACTTGAGAATATTCTTTGGCTCCCCTTGTGTCGAACTAATAAATTTGGGTTGAATACTCTACCCTCGAAAACTGTTGCGATCCACTATACTTGTGGGTTATCAAGACTATTTTCTTGCGCTGTTGCCGGGGAGCATAGCTCTATTCTTTGAGTCACTTGGGATTTATATCTGCTGATCACTATGAGGAACTTGAAAGACGAAAGAACTAAGATTTTTCCCTCAACTACAAGGGGAGGTAAGGAACTGCCATCTAGCTCTGCACTAGATTCTCCTTCTATTTTGAGTAAACTTGCGACACCTAAACCCGCTACTGCTATTAATTCTGATATGTCGCATGTTATTGATGATGCCACTTCTGCTATGCAGGATACTTATGATGAAACTACTTCTGTGATTGATACTACTATGCCATTAGGTGAATTTCTTGATGAACAACTTGCTAGGGCTAGAGAGAATGAGATTCTTGAAACTGATATTATTGAAGCTAGTGATGATGAATGTTCTCCCTCTAAGTATGAATTGCGTTGTTCCAGAGGGTTATGTTATGGATGAAGAAACTACTAGAGATATTCGTTCCTGCAATGATAAATCTGATCTTAAGAAGTTACTAGTTAAACTTAAACAGAAATCTCGAAATGCTAGAATGAAATATGACCTTGCTTTTGCAACTTCACCTATCTTTGTTACTGATAAGGATTATGAACTCTCTGTCGATCCTGAGATAATTACTTTGGTTGAATATGATCCTTTTTATGGCTATGAATCTGAAACTGTTGTGGCACATCTTACTAAGTTAAATGATATAGCCACCCTGTTCAGTAATGATGAGAAATCTCGCTACTATTATATCCTTAAGATATCTAAAACTTGGTTTAATTCTCTTGATCCTGGTTGTGTGCGTAGTCCCCAGGATATGATTTATTACTTCTCTGCTAAATATTTCCCTGCTCATAAAAAACAAGCTGCCTCGAGGGAAATATATAATTTTGTGCAAACTGAAGGAGAGAGTCTCCCACAAGCTTGGGGGAGGATTCTCCAGTTACTTAATGCTTTGCCTGATCACCCGACACAGGTAGTAAAGGTAAATTCTTTCTATAGATATGATAATGTTGAAATCCCGTCTACTAAGTTTCCTAGCCAATGTTTGGATGAATTTGGTGACTTTATGGCTAGACAAGAAAACTTCAATGCTTATGTTGGTAGATAATTAAAGAGTAATGCTTACATGATTGGACGCTTGAGTGATTATATGGCTAGAGTTAAGGGTGAACCTAAACTCATTAGTAAATATGCTCCTATGGTTACCACTCTAGCAGAACAAGTACTTAAAGCTCAAAGTGATTTGCTTGATGAATTAAATAATAAACATGATTTTGATGTTAGAGTGGCTACTAGAACTGGTAGAATGACTCAAGAACCTTTGTATCCTGAAGGCCACCCTAAAAGAATCGAGCAAGATTCTCAGAGAAATAATTTAGATGCACTTGGTCCTTCTAAAAAGAAGAAAAAGAAAAATGATAGGACTCTGCATGCTTCTAGTGAACCTGTTGTAGACACACCTGAGAATCCCAATGATATTTCTATTTCTGATGCTGAAACACAATCAGGTGATGAACATGAACCTAGTGATAATGTTAATGATAATGTTCATGTTGATGCTCAACCTAGCAATGATAATGATGTAGAAATGGAACCTGTTGTTGATCTTGATAACCCACAATCAAAGAATCAATGTTATGATAAGAGATACTTTGTTGCTAGGAATCACGGTAAAGAAAGAGACCATGGGTTCAGAAACCAATGCCCTTTCCTCCTAAACCATCCAAGGAAAAGGATGAGGAGCATTTGGAGTGCTTTGCTAAAATGATTAGACCTATCTTCTTACGTATGCGCTTAACTGATATGCTTAAAGTAAATCCTTATGCTAAATATATGAAGGATATCATTACAAATAAAAGAAAGATACCGGAAGCTGAAATTTCCACCATGCTTGCTAATTATACTTTTAAAGGTGGAATTCCAAAGAAACTTGGAGATCCATGAGTACCAACTATACCATGCTCCATTAAAAGAAACTATGTTAAAACTGCTCTATGTGATCTTGGAGCCGGTGTTAGTGTTATGCCTATCTCTTTATATCGTAGACTTGAATTGAATAAGTTGACACCTACTGAAATATCTTTGCAAATGGATGACAAATCAACTGCTATACCTGTCGGTATTTGTGATGATGTGCCTGTTGTGGTTGCAAAAGTCACTATCTTAACGGACTTTGTTATTCTTGATATTCCTGAGGACGATAGTATGCCGATTATCCTTGGTAGACCCTTTTTGAATACTGCAGGGGCTGTTAATGATTGCAACAAAGGCAATGTCACTTTTCATGTTAATGGTAATGAGCATACGGTACACTTTCCGAGGAAACAACCTCAAGTTCAGAGCATCAATTCTATTGGAAAAATTCCAACTATTATTATTGGAGGTTTTGAATTTCCTCTTCCTACCGCCAAGAAGAAATATGATATTCTTATTATTGGAGATGTTCATATCCTCGTTGAGGTAACCTAGTGTTTTTCGAAATTTCTCCGATTCCATGTTATTCGGAATGAGTTTGTTAACAAGACTTGATCAACCTTGGTAGTGGATTCCTTTTGATGAGCATGAGATGGATGAAACTAGAAGGCACAACCTTCTGTACCCTCTTTTTACTTTTTATCATTTAGATTAAATAAAGCAAAAATAGTATTTTCTGTCTGTTTTCTAAATTATCCATACAATAAAAAATATCCCGAAAATAAAAGTTCTCCAAATGCCTTGCCAATTTAGTATGATTTTTTATGGAATATTTGAGAATATTTGGCACTGAGAACACATCAGGGGGGCAAGCACCTAGCCATGAGGGTCCATGGCGCTCCCCCTGCCTCGTGGGCCCACGGTGGCCCCCCTCCACTTATTCCTGCACCCACACACTTCACCTTCCACCCAATAAAATCACCATCCAGCTCAAGCATGAGTTCTAGCTCATTTTGTTGTGATTTTCGATCTCCTTGCTCAAAGCTCCATTCACAAAACTACTTTGGTAGATTGTTCCTTGGTATGTGACCTCTCCAATGGCCCAATTAGTTTTTGTTCTAGTGCTTTATTCATTGCAAATTTTTGCTGCCTACGTGACCATGTTCTTGAGCTTGCATGTCAAATTTATGAGGTCCCAAGTAATTCTAATGCATGATATAGGCTCTAGGCACTTGTGGGAGTAGTTGCTATCAGTTTCGTTGAGTTTGATTCACTTTTATTCTGAGTTACTAATAATTTCAGAAATTTTCAGAAAATGATTAAGAGATTTTTGAGGGGATCTTCTAGCCAAGGCCCTAAGGACAAACAAGCTAAGGAGAAAGAAAAGGCCAAGTACAATATTTCTCGTGTGGCGGAAGTACGGCCGTGTGAATGGCCTTGTGATGATTTCTTGAGAGCAGCCGAGATTTATGAAGACTTTTATTCTTTGGCTAATAATGCCGGCCTCACCAACTTCCTCCACGACCAGATTGAACAGTATCTCTTACTCACCAATACTTTCGTGCAAAACTTCTACTATTATCGTAAGAATTCATCTCCTTTAGTAACTTTTCATTTATATGATGAGGCTAGGGAGATGTCATTATGTGATTTTTCCGCGGTTTGCAGAATACCCTTCAAGGGCAGTTTAGATGAACCACATCGTAAAGATGTGGATGGTTTTATTGATACTATTACTGTAGGGGAATCGAGCAAGGTTTCCGATGCAAGAATTACTAGCATACATTTTCCTGTTTTACGCTATTTTGCAATATTTGCTAGTCGAAGCTTAATTGGTCGCGGAAACTGTGGAAACCTCGGTGTTCCTGATATTATTATTTTGTTCCATGCTTTATTTCGTGATAACTCTGTTAGTACGGGTGCCATTATTGCTAAACGTTTAAGCCTGAATCGTACAAAAGGCCCCATCTTTGGAGGTATCTATGCCGCACGCCTTGCTAAACATTTCAGGATACCAATTAGGCATTTTGAGAAAGAGGAAAAACTGCTGCCCCCTATTTTTCTAGATTACAGGAGCATGGTAGCACATGAGTTTATTGTTAACAATGATGATAAGATGCGTCTGTATAATCTGAGATTTAATAAGAAACACAATGAGATTATTAGCTTTCCTGCGCCTTCTTTGTTTGACTTAACTGCAGGCCATTACCTCGTCTTGCCGGCAGCCGTGTACGCGCTCCGTGGCCAGACATCTGCTCCAGAGCCTGAGCCGGAACCACCACTTGACCCTTATCGACCATCATCTTATCAGTGGGATCCGGAGGAGATCGCCAGTCAGTGGCAGTACAATGACACTCCTCAGTACACTGGGGAGAGTAGCCGTGATCCATAGGCATAGACCAACTTAGGACAAAAGCCTAAGCTTGGGGGAGTACGTATTTCTCACCGACATTACATTCATGTTCACACACTCATTCCAGTCGTCGGTGTTCATACCTTTTCATTATACTATCCATGCTAGTTTAAATTCTTTTTCTAGCTTTCTTCTTGTGTGTTTGATAAACCTTAAGAAAACAAAAAAATAGTTAATTTAATTTCCATGTTGTAGTAGTAATTAAATGAAAACCCAAAAATATTTCTTGTTCTTGTTTTACCTGTTGGGAGCTTTCCCATGTCAATAGTTTTATTTTATTTTCTTTCCTTTGGGGGTCGAGAGGAGAAGACCATAATGAAAATGTTTAGTGGCTCTAATATGCATGATTGTTGATTTAACCAAGAGCCCATATTACCTTGTCTTCTCCCTTGAATTGAATGCTTGCATATTCCAGCTTAGTCCAATGCACATGCACTATTATTATTATACACACCGTTCGTGTAGGAAATATGCCCTAGAGGCAATAATAAAATGGTTATTATTATATTTCCTTGTACATGATAATTGTTTATTACCCATGCTAGAATTGTATTGATAGGAAACTCAGATACATGTGTGGATACATAGACAACACCATGTCCCTAGTAAGCCTCTAGTTGACTAGCTCGTTGATCAATATATGGTTACGGTTTCCTTACCATGGACATTGGATGTCGTTGATAACGGGATCACATCATTAGGAGAATGATGTGATGGACAAAACCCAATCCTAAGCCTAGCACAAGATCGTGTAGTTCGTATGCTAAAGATTTTCTAAATGTCAAGTATCTTTTCCTTAGACCATGAGATTGTGCAACTCCCGGAGATTGTAGGAATGCTTTGGGTGTACCAACCGTCACAGCGTAACTGGGTGGCTCTAAAGGTGCACTACGGGTATCTCTGAAAGTGTCTGTTGGGTTGGCACGAATCAAGACTGGGATTTGTCACTCTGTGTAATGGAGAGGTATCTCTGGGCCCACTCGGTAGGACATCATCATAATGTGCACAATGTGACCAAGGAGTTGATCACGGGATGATGTGTTACGGAACGAGTCAAGCGACTTGCCGGTAACGAGATTGAACAAGGTATCGGGATACCGACGATCGAATCTCGGGCAAGTACAATACCGGTAGACAAAGGGAATTGTATACGGGATTGATTGAATCCTTGACATCGTGGTTCATCCGATGAGATCATCATGGAACATGTGGGATCCAACATGGGTATCCAGATCCCGCTGTTGGTTATTGGCCGGAGAGTTGTCTCGGTCATGTCTGCATGGTTCCCGAACCCATAGGGTCTACACACTTAAGGTTCGATGACGCTAGGGTTATAGGGAATAGATATACATGGTTACCGAATGTTGTTCGGAATCCCGGATGAGATCCCGGACGTCACGAGGAGTTCTGGAATGGTCCGGAGGTAAAGATTTATATATGGGAAGTCCTATTTTGGTCACCGGAAAAGTTTCGGGTGTTATCGATAACGTACCGGGACCACCGGGAGGGTCCCGGGGGTCCACCAGGTGGGGCCACAGGCCCTAGAGGGCTGTGTGGGCCAAGTGTGGGAGGGGACTTGCCCCAGGTGGGCGGGTGCGCCTCCCACCAGGGCCCAAGGCGCCTATGGTTGAAAACCCTAGGGGGAGGGGGCGCCTCCACCTTGCTTGGGGGGCAAGGCACCCCTCCTGCCCGCCGCCCCTCCCCTCTGGATGGGATCTGGAGGGGGCCGGCCCCCTCTCCCCTTCCCTTCTAAATAGTGGGGGTTTTGGGGCTGCCAAGAACATGAATTTTCCTCTCCCTGGCGCAGCCCTACCCCTCTCCTTCCTCGTCTCTCGCAGTGCTTGGCGAAGCCCTACTGGAGTGCCACGCTCCTCCACGACCACCACGCCGTCGTGCAGCTGCTGGACGGAGTCTTCCCCAACCTCTCCCTCTTCCCTTGCTGGATCAAGGCACGGGAGACGTCATTGTACTGCACGTGTGTTGAACGCGGAGGCGCCGTTGTTCGGCGCTTAGATTGGAATCAACCGCGATCTGCATCGCTACGAGTATGACTCCTTCATCCGCGTTCTTGTAACGCTTTCGCTTAGCGATCTACAAGGGTATGTAGATGCACTCCCCTTTCCCTCGTTGCTAGATTACTTCATAGATTGATCTTGGTGATGCGTAGAAAATTTTGAATTTCTGCTACGATCCCCAACAGTGGCATCATGAGAAAGGTCTATGCGTAGTTTCTATGCACGAGTAGAACACAAGTTGTTGTTCGCATTGATTTTGTTCGATATGCTTACCGTTACTAGTCCAATCTTGTTTCGACGGTATTGTGGGATGAAGCGGCCCGGACTGACCTTACACGTACACTTACGTGAGACAGGTTCCACCGACTGACATGCACTTGTTGCATAAGGTGGCTAGCGGGTGCGAGTCTCTCCCACGTTAGTCGGATTGGATTCGATGAAAAGAGTCCTTATGAAGGGTAAATAGCAATTGGCATATCACGTTGTGGTTTTTGCATAGGTAAGAAACGTTCTTGCTAAAAACCCATAGCAACCACGTAAAACATGCAAACAACAATTAGAGGACGTCTAACTTGTTTTTGCAGGGTATGCTATGTGATGTGATATGGCCAAAAAGAATGTGATGAAGGATATGTGATGTATGAGATTGATCATGTTCTTGTAATAGGAATCACGACTTGCATGTCAATGAGTATGACAACTGGCAGGAGCCATAGGAGTTGTCTTAATTTATTGAATGACCTGCGTGTCATTGAACAATGCCATGTAATTACTTTACTTTATTGCTAAACTGTTAGCCATAGTAGTAGAAGTAATAGTTGGCGAGACAACTTCATGGAGACATGATGATGGAGATCACGGTGTCATGCCGGTGACGATGATGATCATGGAGCCCCGAAGATGGAGATCAAAAGGAGCAAAATGATATTGGCCATATCATGTCATTTTTTGATTGCATGTGATATTTATCATGTTTATGCATCTTATTTTCTTAGAACGACGGTAGTAAATAAGATGATCCCTCATTAAAATTTCAAGAAAGTGTTCCCCCTAACTGTGCACCGTTGCGAAAGTTCGTTGTTTCAAAGCACCACGTGATGATCGGGTGTGATAGATTCTAACGTACACATACAACGGGTGTAAGCTAGATTTACACACGTGAAACACTTAGGTTGACTTGATGAGCCTAGCATGTACAGACATGGCCTCGGAACACAAGAGACCGAAAGGTCTAGCATGAGTCGTATGGTAGATATGATCAACATGAAGATGTTCACCGATGATGACTAGTCCATCTCACGTGATGATCGGACACGGCCTAGTTGACTCGGATCATGTAATCACTTAGATGACTAGAGGGATGTCTATCTGAGTGGGAGTTCCACTACTAGGAAAAGGGCTATAGATAGGATTGATACTAATGGCGCACCAGGTAAGTAGTGCGCCACTACTATATACTAATGGCGCACCGGTTGGAGGTGCACCATTAGTGTGGAAGACACTAATGGCGCACCAGGCACACGGTGCGCCACTAGTATTGAATTTTTTTCCATTCTTCCATACACTCTGATGGCGCATGGTGGACACTGTCTTTATCACCATTTTTCTTGAGCACACACCTATCATGTATCATGTATGTAGTAGCAACATGCTGATGGGGAGGTGTAGCAGGATCATGACAAAATGTGCTGCTATCTTATTCCAAGATGCACATTTTCTCTCAAACTGACATGTTCTTAATATGGACTCTGTTTGATGATAGAGGTGTAGCAGGATCATGACAAAATCGGCTGTTATCTTATTCCAAGATGCACATTTCCTCTGAAACTGACTGAACTGTTCTTAATTTTGCAGGTAGAGGGCAAGATAATTTGTTGGTTGTTTGCTGTCATGTTGTTATTACTTCCATTAGGGCATCTGTTGGTTCATTAACCTTTCTAACATCTGCATATTTTAGGTTTCCGAGGAGGTAAAGGAAGTGAAGTTCAGACAGTGCAGCAGCAACAACACCTTCAAGGTGAGAAATATGTTCCTATTTATCTTTTTTTGCTCAAGTTCTTCAGTACATCATATAATATAGAGAAGTGCAGATCAAGTGGTGCAATCATATACATCTGCCACTTAAGTCATCCTTCCCTTTAAGCAGAGTGATGCCTTTCGATGTCACACAATAATGTTGGTTGCAAGAACATTCTACTCTTAGTGTTCGTTTGTTTACTGCATAAAAATATATAGTTTTACTGTTGTTATGCCTGTATTCACTTCTGCTGCTGTTGTACTTGTGATGATGTTGTAGGTACCCCGAGAGGCCCTTGAGTTTGCCGGAATGTCGATTAACTTCCGTTTCTACAAATTCGGGTACTCCATATGTCCTATTTTCAGCAAAGGTAATGCTGAAATTTTCCGTGAATTTTAGCATTACTTTGCTAAAAATAGGACATATGGGGTACTTGCGACTAATGCCTGTTATCATGCATGTTTTATGATCTGTTGTAAGGGTACTAATTGGTCTCTTCTGCTGCTTATCAGAGATGGCGGGAAGCAGCCATCGCCGATCTACGACACCGCAGTACGAGTTGGATGCTTCCGAGTTCTTCACTATCATACTTGAGGCTTCAGTATCATCCATGACACAGGTATATAAAACGAGAGATCTCCCCTTCACCCATCTCATTATGATATCTGTTGTTTGCTACATCACTCATTGTCCCAAACTACAGAGGCTGCCTGACAGTTTTATGAACATGCTGATGGGTGAAGATCCGCCAAATAATGTGAAGCTACGACAGGCCGGCAGCGGGTTTCGCAGGCAGTGGGATGTGCAGTTGGTGATCAAGAAGGGCCACATGTACTTGTCTCGTGGGTGGGATAAGTTCTACCGTGCCTACAACCTGCAGCTGGGGTACTTCCTTCTCTTCAGGTATGACGATGACGCCAACATGCTCATCGTGAAGGTGTTCAACAAGACTATGTGTCGCATGCGCTACGCTGCCGATGATGATGCCGGTATGTTCTTCCTCTTCTTATTCCTCTACATTTGTCTTTGTCTCACATCGACTGTTAATGGTCATTGTTGCATTTTGGACAGGTAATGGGAGCAGCAGTAGCGACACTGGCTACAGCCAAAGCAGCAGCGACCATGGCTGTAGCGAAAGTAGCAGCGATTCTGGCAGCAGCATAGACGACAAGAAGGATGATCCGGACTGGAGTGCGGGAGAAGAGGAGCAGAGTGAGGATGAGGAGCTGCAGGATGACGATGGGCATCAGGCTGAGGATGACCTAGCGGTGGTGGTGGCTGACCAAGGGCAAGAGATGGTGGTGACTGACCATGGGCAAGAGATGGAGGTGGCTGAGGATGACCTAGCGATGGTCGTGCCTGAAGGTGGCCTCGGGATGGTGGTGGTGCCTGACAATGACCACGCACCGGTGGTGGCGCCGGCGATCCCACAGCTGGGCGACATGACCACGCCAATTGTGGTAGAATACTACATCCCACTGCCTCCACCGCCTCGCCGCTCTAGGCGCATCAGGGAGAGGAAGGAGAAGAAGGAGAAGAACAATGCATGAGAACTGGACTTTGTCAGGTATGTCAGATCTCCTATAGGTTAGCTATCCAAAATGATATATATATATATACTTAGTTACCTATGTTATCTCTAATATGCTTAGTTTCCTATAGGTTAGCTTCATTTTTACCTAAGTTGGCTCTAATATACTAACTTAGAGCTTATATGCTTAGTTTCCTATAGGTTAGATCCAAAATAACTTATGTTAGCACAAAATGATCAAGTTTACATAATAAGCTTATAGTCTTTTTCTTATTCTTCTTCTTTTCCAAAATGACATAGGTTAGCTTCATTTTACCTAAGTTGGCTCTAATATACTAACTAAGAGCTTATATGCTTAGTTTCCTATATGTTAGCTCCAAAATAACTTATGTTAGCACAAAATGATCAAGTTTACATAATAAGCTTATAGTCTTTTTCTTATACTTCTTCTTTTCCAAAATGACATAGGTTAGCTTCATTTTACCTAAGTTGGCTCTAATATACTAACTTAGAGCTTATATGCTTAGTTTCCTATAGGTTAGCTCCAAAATAACTTATGTTAGCACAAAATGATCAAGTTTACATAATAAGCTTATAGTCTTCTTCTTTTCCAAAACTCTTCTTATTCTTCTTCTAGTGTTCTTCTTCTTCTAGTATTCTTCTAGTCTTCTTCTTTTTCTTCTTCTAACTTCTTGTTTATCATTTTGAAGATTTGATTTAATTGACGGAAGCTTGCGTGGATGGAGTGCTTCTTTTCCATTCGTGTTTTTTTTTTATCAATGTGAAACTTTTGTGAATTGATGGATAACGGTGTTGGATGAACAATGTGAAACTTTTGTAATATGTAACGACGGAACTATGTGTTGGCTATGTATGTATATATGATGAAACTTGTGTGTTAGGATATGATTGTTATATGGATGCTTGTTGTATATATATGTGTTGAATATCTCATATGTGAAATAGTGACCTGAGATTAAGAAAAAACAAAAAAAAATTGTTACTAATGGCGCACTACCATGTGGTGCGCTATAAGTATAGCAGATAATAGTGGCGCACTGTGGGCAATACTAATGGCGCACTACGTGGTGCGACATTAGAATACTAGATTCTAATGGCGCACATGTGGTGCGCCATTAGAAAAAAATTCTAATGTCGTGAGGCTAGTGGCGCACCGGCAGTGCGCCATTAGAAGGCAAAACTGGTGCGCCACTAGCATGCCTTTTCCTAGTAGTGTTCATAAGATGAACTTAATTATCCTGAACATAGTCAAAAGGTTTTTACGAATTATGTCGTAAGCTCGCGCTTTAGTTCTACTATTTTAGATATGTTCCTAGAGAAAATTTAGTTGAAAGTTGATAGTAGCAATTATGCGGACTGGGTCCGAAAACTGAGGATTGTCCTCATTGCTTCGTAGAAGGCTTATGTCCTTAATGCACCGCTCGGTGTGCTAAACCTTGAACGTCGTCTGTGGATGTTGTGAACATTTGACATACACGTTTTGATAACTACGTGATAGTGCAGTAATGTTAAACGGTTTAGAATTGAGGCACCGAAGAAGATTTCGAAACATCACGGAACATATGAGATGTTTTGAGGGCTGAAATTGGGATTTCAGGCTCGTGCCCATGTCAAGAGGTATAAGACCCCCGACGATTTTCTTAGCCTGCAAAGTAAGGGAGAAAAGCTCAATCATTGAGCTTGTGCTCAGATTGTCTGAGTACAACAATCACTTGAATCGAGTGGGAGTTGATCTTCCAGATGAGATAGTGATGTTTCTCCAAAGTCATTGCCACCAAGCTGCTAGAGCTTTGTGATGAACTATAACATACAGGGATAGATACGATGATCCTTGAAATATTCACGATGTTTGACACAGCGAAAGTAGAAATCAAGAAGGAGCATCAATTGTTGATGGTTAGTGAATCCACTAGTTTCAAGAAGGGCAAGGGCAAGAAGGGATACTTCATGAAAAGGCAAATCAGCTGCTGCTCTAGTCAAGAAACCCAAGGTTGAACCCAAACCCGAGACTAATTGCTTCTGTAATAAGGGGAACGGTCACTGGAGCAGAATTACCCTAGATACTTGGTAGATAAGAAGGCAGGCAAGGTCGACAGAAGTATATTGGATATACATTATATTAATGTGTACTCTACTAGTACTCCTAGTAGCACCATGGTAATAGATACCGGTTCGGTTGCTAAGTGTTAGTAACTCGAAATAAAAGGCTACGAAATAAACAGAGACTAGCTAAAGGCGAGGTGACGATATGTGTTGGAAGTATTTCCAAGGTTGATGTGATCAAACATCGCACGCTCCCTCTACCATCGGAATCAGTGTTAAACCTAAATAATTTTTATTTGGTGTTTGCGTTGAGCATAGACATGATTGGATTATGTCTATCGCAATACGTTATTCATTTAAGCAGAATAATGGTTACTCTATTTATTTGAATAATACCTTCAATGGTCTTGCACCTAAAATGAATGGTCTATTGAATCTCGATCGTAGTAATACACATGTTCATGCCAAAAGATGTAAGATAGTAATGATAGTACCACCTACTTGTGGCACTGCCATGTAAGTCACATTGGTATAAAACGTATGAAGAAGCTCCATGTTGATGGATCTTTGGACTCACTCGTTTTTGAAAAGTTTGAGACATGCGAACCATGTCTATTGGTATGTACGCATGAAGAAACCCCATGCAGATGGATCGTATGGACTCACTTGATTTTGAATCACTTGAGACATGCAAATCATACCACATGGGCAAGATGACTGAAAAGCCTCGTTTTCAGTAAGATGGAACAAGAAAGCAACTTGTTGGAAGTAACACATTTTGATGTGTGCAGTCCAATGAGTGCTGAGGCATGCAGTGGATATCGTTATGTTCTTACTTCACAGATGATTTGAGTACATGTTGAGTATATTTACTTGATGAAACACAAGTCTGAATTATTGAAAGGTTCAAGTAATTTCAGAGTGAAGTTGAAGATCTTTGTGACAAGAGGATAAAATGTCTATGATATGATCACAGAGATGAATATCTGAGTTACGAGTTTGGTACACAGTTGAGACATTGTGGAAATTGTTTCACAACTAACACCGCCTGGAAAACCATAGTGTGATGGTGGGTCCGAACATCATAGATGCACCCTATTGAATATGGGGCATACCATCATGTGTCTTATCGAATTACCACTATCGTTCATGGGTTAGGCATTAGAGACAACCGCATTCACTTTAAATAGGGCACCACGTAATTCCGTTGAGATGACACCGTATGAACTATGGTTTAGAGAAACCTAAGTTGTCGTTTCTTAAACGTTTGGGGCTGCGACGCTTATGTGAAAAAGTTTCAGGCTGATAAGCTCGAACCCAAAGCGGATAAATGCATCTTCATAGGACACCCAAAACAGTTGGGTATACCTCCAGTCTCAGTTCCGGAAGCAAAAGGGATTGTTTCTAGAATCAGGTCCTTTCTCGAGGAAAAGTTTCTCTCGAAAGAATTGAGTGGGAGGAAGATAGAACTTGATGGGGTTGTCGAACTGTCACTTCAACTGGAGAGTAGTGCAACACAGAAATATGTTTTTGTGGAATCTACGACTATTGAAGAGGAAACTAATGATAGTGATCATGAAGCTTCGGATCAAGTTGCTATCAAACCTCGTAGGTTGATAAGGATATGTACTACTCCTAAGTGGTACGGTGATCCTGTCTTAGAGGTCATGTTGTTGGACAACAATGAACCTACGAGCTATGGAGAAGCGATGGTGGGCCCATATTCTGACAAATGGTTAGAAGCCATGAAATCTGAGATAGGATCCATGTATCAGAACAAAGCATGGACTTTGGTGGACTTGCCCGATGATCGGCAAGCCATTGAGATAAATGGATCTTTAAGAAGAAGACGGACGTGGACGGTAATGTCACCGTCTATGAAGCTCGACTTGTGGCGAAGAGTTTTTCACAAGTTCAAGGAGTTGACTACAATGAGATTTTCTCATCCGTAGCGATGCTTAAGTCCGTTGGAATCATGTTAGCATTAGCTGCATTTATGAAATCTGGCAGATGTATGTCAAAACAAGTTTCCTTACCAGTTTTCGTAAGGAAAGTTTGTATGTGATAAAATCAGAAAGGTTTTGTCGATCCTAAGGATGCTAAAAGGTATGCTAGCTCCAGCGATCCTTCCATGGACTAGAGCAAGCATCTAGGAGTCAGAATATACGCTTTGATGGAGTGATCAAAGTTTTTGGGTTTATAAAAGTTTGTTAGAAACTTATATTTACAATAAAGTGAGTGGGAGCACTACAACATTTCTGATAAGTATATGTAAATCACATATTGTTGATCTGAAATGATGTAAAATTTCTGGAAAGCATAAAGGGTTGTTTGAAAGGAGTTTTTCAAAGGAAGACCTAGATAAAACTGCTTACATATTGGGCATCAAGAACTATTGAGATAGATCAAGACGCGTGATGATACTTTCAAAAAGAACACGCACCTTTGACATGATTTTGAAGGAGTTCAAAATAGATCAGTCAAAGAAGGAGTTCTTGCCTGAGTTATAAGGTGTGAAGTTGAGTAAGACTCAAAGCTTGACCGCGGCAGAAGAAAGAGGAAGGACGAAGGTCATTCCCTATGCTTTTGTCATAGGCTCTATACAGTATGCCATGCTGAGTACCGCACCTGATGTGTGCCTTGCCACATGTCTGGCAAGAGGGTACAAAGGTTATCCAGGAGTGGATCACTAGATAGCGGTCAAAATTATCCTTAGAGGAATAAGGAAATGTTTCTCGGTTATGGAGGTGATAAAGAGTTTGACGTAAAGAGTTATGTTGATGCAAGCTTAACACCTATACGATAGCTCTGAGTAGAGATACTAGATACATATAATGGAGCAACATTTGGAATAGCTCCAAGTGGAACGTGGTAGCAGCATCTACGATATGACATAAAGTTTTGCAAAATACATAGGGATCTAAATGTTGCAGATCCATTGACTACAACCTCTCTCACAAGCATGACATGATCAAACCCAGAACTCATTGAGTGTTAATCACATAGTGATGTGAACTAGATTGTTGACTCTAGTAAACTCTTTGGATGTTAGTCACATGGCGATGTGACCTGTGAGTGTTAATCACATGGTGATGTGAACTAGATTATTGACTCTAGTGCAAGTGGGAGACTGTTGGAAATATGCCCTAGAGGCAATAATAAATTGGTTATTATTATATTTCCTTGTTCATGATAATTGTTTATTACCCATGCTAGAATTGTATTGATAGGAAACTCAGATACATGTGTGGATACATAGACAACACCATGTCCCTAGTAAGCCTCTAGTTGACTAGCTCATTGATCAATAGATGGTTACGATTTCCTGACCATGGACATTGGATGTCATTGATAACGGGATCACATCATTAGGAGAATGATGTGATGGACAAGACCCAATCCTAAGCCTAGCACAAGATCGTGTAGTCCGTATGCTAAAGCTTTTCTAAATGTCAAGTATCTTTTCCTTAGACCATGAGATTGTGCAACTCCCGGATATCGTAGGAATGCTTTGGGTGTACCAAACGTCACAACGTAACTGGGTGTCTATAAAGGTGCACTACGGGTATCTCCAAAAGTGTCTGTTGGGTTGGCACGAATCAAGACTAGGATTTGTCACTCCGTGTAACGGAGAGGTATCTCTGGGCCCACTCGGTAGGAAATCATCATAATGTGCGCAATGTGACCAAGGAGTTGATCACGGGATGATGTCTCACGGAACGAGTAAACAGACTTGCCGGTAACGAGATTGAACAAGGTATCGGGATACCGATGATCGAATCTCGGGCAAGTACAATACTGGTAGACAAAGGGAATTGTATACGGGATTGATTGAATCATTGACATCGTGATTCATCCGATGAGATCATCGTGGAACAAGTGGAAGCCAACATGGTTATCCAGATCCCGCTGTTGGTTATTGGCCGGAGAGTTGTCTCGGTCATGTCTGCATGGTTCCCGAACCCATAGATATACATGGTTACCAAATGTTGTTCGGAGTCCCGGATGAGATCCCGGATGTCACGAGGAGTTCCGGAATGGTCCGGAGGTAAAGATTTATATATGGGAAGTCCTGTTTTGGTCACCGGAAAAGTTTCAGGTGTTATCGGTAACGTACCGGGACCACCGGGAGGGTCCCGGGGGTCCACCAGGTGGCGCCACCGGCCCTAGAGGGCTGCATGGGCCAAGTGTGGGAGGGGACCAGCCCCAGGTGGGCTGGTGCGCCCCCGCCAGGGCCCAAGGCGCCTAGGGTTGAAAACCTGAGGGGGAGGGGGCGCCTCTACCTTGCCTGGGGGGCAAGGCACCCCTCCTGCCCGCCGCCCCTCCCCTCTGGATGGGATCTGGAGGGGGCCGACCCCCTCTCCCCTTCCCCTATAAATAGTGGGGGTTTTGGGGCTGCCAAGAACATGAGTTTTCCTCTCCCTGGCACAGCCCTACCCCTCTCCCTCCTCGTCTCTCGTAGTGCTTGGCGAAGCCCTGCTGGAGTGCCACGCTCCTCCACCACCATCACGCTGTCGTGCTGCTGCTGGCCGGAGTCTTCCCCAACCTCTTCCTCTTCCCTTGCTGGATCAAGGAACGGGAGACGTCATCGGGCTGCACGTGTGTTGAACGCGGAGGCGCCGTTGTTCGGCACTTAGATCGGAATCAACCGCGATCTGAATCGCTACGAGTACGACTCCGTCATCCGCGTTCTTGTAACGCTTCCGCTTAGCGATCTACAAGGGTATGTAGATGCACTCCCCTTTCCCTCGTTGCTAGATTACTTCATAGATTGATCTTGGTGATGCGTAGAAAATTTTGAATTTCTGCTACGATCCCCAACAGTTCGGTCGTGCAAGTGAAAGGCAATAATGACGATATATGTTGGACTGGCTGAGATGAGAGAAGCTGGTATGAAATCGACCTCTCTTGCTTTTGTAAATATGATGAGTTCATTGTTCTTGATTCAGCCTATTATGAATAAACATGTTTGCAATGACAATTAGAGATTATAGTTGCTTATGCCATGCTTAATTAGCTAGGAGCTTATAATGGTTTACCTTGCGTGCCAACATGGTATTAAAATGGTTGTGATGTGGTATGATAGGGTGGTATCCTCCTTTGAATGAATTGAGTGACTCGACTTGGCACATGTTCACGCATGTAGTTGAAACAAAATCAACATAGCCTTCACAGTATTTATGTTCATGGTGGATTATATCCTACTCATGCTTGCACTCAATGTTGATTAATTTTAATGCAAGTTCCTGACTGTTGTCGCTCTCTCAGTTGGTCGCTTCCCAGTCTTTTGCTTGCCTTCACCTGCGGGAATACTGCTTGTGCATCCAAACTCCATAAACCACAAAGTTATTCCATATGAGTCCACTATACCTTCCTATATGCGGTATCTACCTGCCGTTCCAAGTAAATTTGTATGTGCCAAACTCCAAACCTTCAAATGAAATTCTATTTTGTATGCTCGAGCAGCTCATGTATCAACTAGGGTTGTCTGTATCTTCCATGCTAGGTGGATTATTCTCAAGAGGAGTGGACTCCGCTCCTCATTCACGAGAAAATGGCTGGTAACCGGATGCCCAGTCCCATGCTCAAATCAAATCAAAATAATTAAACAAAACTCCCCCAGGATTGTTGCTAGTTGAAGGCACCCGTTGTTTCAGGCAAGCCATGGATTGATGCTTGTTGGTGGTGGGAGAGTATAAACTTTACCATTCTGTTTGGGAACCGCCTATAATGTGTGTAGCATGGAAGATATCGAGATCTCATAGTTGTTATGTCGACAGTGAAAGTATACCGCTCAAAATGTTATTCATCTCTATTTCAAAATCGAGCTCTGGCACCTCTACAAATCCCTGATTCCCTCTATGAATGGCCTATCTATTTACTTTTATGTTGAGTAATTACCCTCTTATTAAAAAGCACCCGCTGGAGAGCACCTCTATCATTTGCATGCATTACTATTAGTTTATATTGGGTATGACTATGACTAGATCTCTTTTACCATGAATTACAATGTTTAGTCAGTCCTTGAACTTTAAAGGTGCTCTGCATTTATGTTTTGCGGTCTTAGAAAGGGCTAGCGAGATACCATCTTGTTATATCATATTATGATTGTTTTGAGAAAGTGTTGTCATCCAAGTTTTATTATTATTGCTCTCTATTTGATTATGCCATTGATATGAGTAAACATGAGACCTAAGTGTTATTTTGAATATGGTTAGTCATAATCTTTGCTAAAAACTTGAATGCTGGCTTTACATATTTACAACAACAAGAGCAAACAGAGTTTGTAAAAGTTTTTCTTTATCACTTCTAGTTTATCAACTGAATTGCTTGAGTACAAGCAAAGGTTTAAGCTTGGGGGAGTTGATACGTCTCCATCGTATCTACTTTTCCAAACAATTTTGCCCCTGTTTTGGACTCTAACTTGCATGATTTGAGTGAAACTAACCTGGACTGACGCTGTTTTCAGTAGAACTGCCATGGTGTTATTTTTGTGTAGAAATAAAAGTTCACGGAATGACCTGAAAATCCACGGAGCAAATTTTCAGATTTAATAAAAATACTGGTGAAAGAAATAGCGTCAGGGGGCCCACACCCAGTCCACGAGGGTGGGGGGCGCGCCCCCTCCCCCTGGGCGCCCCCCCCCCCCGCCTCGTGGGGTCCCTGAACATCCACTGACCTCAACTCCAACTCCATATATTTGCTTTCGCTGGGAAAAAATCAGAGAGAAAGTTTCATCGCGTTTTACAATACGGAGCCGGCGCTAAGCCCTAATCTCTCTGATCTGGAGTCCGTTTGGGGCTCCGGAGAGGGGGATTCATCGTCAGCGTTGTTGGAAATATGCCCTAGAGGCAATAATAAAAGAATTATTATTATATTTCCTTGTTCATGATAATTGTCTTTTATTCATGCTATAATTGTATTATCCGGAAATCGTAATACACGTGTGAATACATAGACTACAATACGTCCCTAGTAAGCCTCTAGTTGACTAGCTCGTTGGTCAACATATAGTCATGGTTTCCTGACTATGGACATTAGATGTCGTTGACAACGGGATCACATCATTAGGAGAATGATGTGAGGGACAAGACCCAATCCTAAGCATAGCACAAGATCGTGTAGTTCGTTTTGCTAGAGCTTTTCCAATGTCAAGTATCTCTTCCTTAGACCATGAGATCGTGTAACTCCCGGATACCATAGGAGTTCTTTGGGTGTACCAAACGTCACAACGTAACTGGGTGACTATAAAGGTGCATTACAGGTATCTCTGAAAGTGTCTGTTGGGTTGACACGGATCGAGACTGGGATTTGTCACTCCGTATGACGGAGAGGTATCACTGGGCCCACTCGGTAGTGCATCATCATAATGAGCTCAAAGTGACCAAGTGTTTGGTCACGGGATCATGCATTACGGTACGAGTAAAGTGACTTGCTGGTAACGAGACTGAACGAGGTATTGGGATACCGACGATCGAGTCTCGGGCAAGTAACATAGCGACTGACAAAGGGAATTGCATACGGGGTTGATTGAATCCTTGACATCGTGGTTCATCCGATGACATCATCGAGGAGCATGTGGGAGCCAACATGGGTATCCAGATCCCGCTGTTGGTTATTGACCGGAGAGCCGTCTCGGTCATGTCTGCGTGTCTCCCGAACCCGTAGGGTCTACACACTTAAGGTTCGGCGACGCTAGGGTTATTAGGAAGACTTGTATGTGATTACCGAAAGTTTCGAAGTCCCGGATGAGATCCCGGATGTCACGAGGAGTTCCGGAATGGTCCGGAGGTAAAGATTTATATATGGGAAGTTGACATACGGACACCGGAAGGTTTCGGGGGCATATCGGTATTGTACCGGGGCCACCGGAGGGGTTCCGTGGGTCCACCGGGAGGGGCCACCCCTCCTGGGGGGGCCACAAGGGCCGCGTGGGGCAGGAGCCAGCATCTGGAGGGCTGGGAGCGCCCCCCTTGGGCCCATGCGCCTAGGGTTGGGGGGGGGGAACCCTAGAGGGGGCGCCCCCTTTGCTTGGGGGGCAAGTCCCTCCTCCCTGGCCGCCGCCCCCCCTCTAGATCACATCTAGAGGGGCCGGCCCCCCTTTCCCCTTCCCCTATAAATAGAGGGGTGAGGGGAGGGCTGAACACCAAAGCCAAGGCGCAGCCCCTCCCCTCCCCAACACCTCTCCTCCTCCGTTGTGTGCTTGGCGAAGCCCTATCGGAGTACTGCCTCTCCACCATCATCACGCCGTCGTGCTGCTGCTGGAGCCTTCTTCCTCAACCTCTCCTTCCCCCTTGCTGGATCAAGAAGGAGGAGATGTCGCCCGTACCGTACGTGTGTTGAACGTGGAGGTGCTGTCCGTTCAGCACTTGGTCATCGGTGATCTGAATCACGGCGAGTACGACTCCATCATCACCGTTCCCTCAAACGCTTCCGTACGCGATCTACAAGTGGTATGTAGATGCAAACTCACTCCCTTGACTCGTTGCTTAGATGAACTCATATATGGATCTTGGTGAAACCGTAGGAAAATTTTTAATTTTCTGCAATGTTCCCCAACAAGCGTCATCATCAACCATCATCCATCACCAATTTCATTATGCTCATCGTCGTGCGTGAGTAATTCGATCGTAGGCTTGCTGGACGGTGATGGGTTGGATGAGATTTACCATGTAATCAAGTTAGTTTTGTTAGGGTTTGATCCCTAGTATCCTCTATGTTCTGAGATTGATGTTGCTATGACTTTGCTATGCTTAATGCTTGTAACTAGGGCCCGAATGCCATGATTTCAGATCTGAACCTATTGTGTTTTCATGAATATATGTGAGTTCTTGATCCTATCTTGCAAGTCTATAGTCACCTATTATGTGCTATGATCCGACATCCCCGAAGTGACAATAATCGGAATACTTATCGGTGATGACCGTAGTTTGAGGAATTCATTATTCACTATGTGCTAATGCTTTGGTCCGGCACTCTATTGAAAGGAGGCCTTAATATCCCTTAGTTTCCGCTAGGACCCCGCTGCCACGGGAGGGTAGGACAAAAGATGTCATGCAAGTTCTTTTCCATAAGCACATATGACTATATTCGGAATACATGCCTACATTACATTGATGAATTGGAGCTAGTTCTGTGTCACCCTATGTTATAGCTATTACATGAGGAATCGCATCCGACATAATTATCCATCACTGATCCAATGCCTACGAGCTTTTCACATATTGTGCTTTGCTTATTTATTTTACCGTTGTTGCTGTTAAAATTACTAAAAAAACTGTTATTGTTACTTTTGCCACTGTTACCGTTACTTCCATACTACTTTGCTACTAAATACTTTGCTACAGATACTAAGTTATTCAGGTGTGGTTGAATTGACAACTCTACTGCTAATACTTGAGAATATTCTTTGGCTCCCCTTGTGTCCAATCAATAAATTTGGGTTGAATACTCTACCCGCAAAAACTGTTGCGATCCCCTATACTTGTGGGTTATCACCATCTGACTAGCAGGAGCCGTAAAGTTCAGAAGCTTGATGTGCTCCTTCCGCCATAGACACGGATTATGCATAGCAAGATCCAGCTGAGTCTCCCCATCACCTGTAGTGTGGTCAAGGTGGAGCTCCTCAAATCCCTCCGCTATTTCGTCCACCATCACAATAGCATAGCCTTGTGGAATTGGACGACAGTGAAAAGTTGCTCCGGGTGAAGGAGGGAACACAGAGCCGACAGCCTCCTTGACTTTGAGCTGACCCAATTGCGTCATAAGGTGGCATTGGTGTGAATCCGTGATAAAATCCATGGGATAGCTAGGACCCGTCATGTCAGGCTGCTGAACGATCTCGGTGGAAGCCACGCTGCTTCTTCGCTGAGATGGTGAGGTAGCTTCTGGGGTAGCATCTTGGGCAGGATGTTGCAGCTGCTGGTTCTCAACATCTCGTTCCTATAGCTTTCTTACCCTTGCCTTAAGCTCCTTCAGTTTGCTCTGCTCCACTTTCCTCCTCCTCTCTTGGGTTTTTTAACCGCATGCATTGGGAAACCCAACCTTCCACGCAACAGAGCCTGGCATGCCTAGTGTTCGTCCAGGGTGCTCAGGATTCCCGAGGTAGCCACCTGAGGTTTGAGGTAGCCACCTGACCCCATGCGATGGTAATGCTCCTTCTTTGCAGCATTTATCTTGTTAGTCACTAGCATCTTCTTACTCCTCTCCGATGTCTTGTTGGCCACAAATGCGTGTCAGTGATCTCTTATCTTCTCAAATCGGTCGGTGAATTCTGGAGTCTTGTCTTGGTCGAAATACGTTGTTTTCAACTCATTCTTCCACCTCCTGAATAGATCTACCATCTTCTTGAGAGCATAGGACTTGATCAATGGCTCTATAACTGGATTCTTCGGATCCTCCTCTTCCGGTAGGGTGAAATTTACCTTCAGCACTTTCCAAAGATCTTTCTGTCTATCTTCGACAAAAGAAACTTGAAGAAGCTCTTCCTTCTTAGGCTCATTCCATAGCTCGATGCTGATCGGGACCATGTCCCTAACAAGAACCCCGCACTGAGCAGAAAATGCTTCCTTGGTCCGGAGGGGTTTAATCGGTTGGCCATCGCGCGCGATTTCTGTGATCATGAACCTTTCATCTGGGCGCAACTTTTTCTTCGGGCCTCGTTTCTTTACTGAAGTATTGCTTGATCGAGAGGGCTATATAAAAGAAGAAAGAAGAGTAAATATATGTACATAGGAAAACAATTAATGCATCAATTAGCTAGTCAGCATAGGCTTAACTTATATATATATACAGACGGTCTATTCTGCTAATATTAGCAGAATAACTATTCTTATAACACTTCCGCACTGCACGCTCAACGCAACTGCACGTCATTGTTTGAACCAACTGTGCTGCAGTACTCACACGAGTGAACTTCTCGTCACAAAAAACTGCACGCGGTGTTTTTTCGGTACTATTTTCACTCTAGTTTTTTAACGGTTTATCGGAATGAGGCGTATAATATACCGTTGGAAAGCTATGGAAACTTTTTGAGATTCCTCATGGTTTAAGTGCAGTTTGAAAAACGGTGCGGCGGACGACGAGTGACAGCGAGCATATTTTCGTGATTTATTCTAAACCGCTCATCGGAATAAAGCAAATGATACGCCGCTGTAAAGATATCGATGAGACGCATCTTTTTCATATCTATTATTTTCTCTAATTTGTTACGGATTAAGAGCAGTTTCAAATTTACTAAATCGCGGAATTACGTTTTTTTAAATTTTGCAATTTTCGATACTATTTTCGCTTTAGTTTTTGAACTGTTTCTCGAAACGAGGCGTGTAATATTTTGTTGGAAAGCTATGGACAAGGCGCAACTTTCATATGTAGAAATGGTTTTGAGATTCGTTACGGTTTTAAGTTAATTTTGATAATGGTGCAGTGGACGTCGAGTGGCAGCAGTGGTTTTTTGTGAATTTTTTACAATCCGCTTGTCGAAATGATTCAAATGATATGTCATTGGAAAGATATCGACGAGACGCAACATTTTCATGTAGAACACTCTCTCTAATTCCTTACGATTTAAGAGTAAAAATTAGCGAAATGCGGAAACTCTGTTTTTCGCGGCACCCAAATCGACGAGTGAACTTCATCGGACAGAAAACCGCATTGCTTCAATCGAAAATCGCACTGCATCAGAGAGTCAAGTGAACTTCACAGTTTCTATTGTCGGACGTACATTTTCTGAAACGAGTTTTTGTGAGTTTTGTCGTCTTTTTTTACGAACGAGAGTGGACCTCAAAGACGAGGCAAGTGAACCACATCAGGGGATAAGTGAAGCGCAACACGAGTCTAAGTGAACGACATGATTTTTTTCCTTTTTCTAACTTTTTAAAATTGCATGAGGACTACATGATCGATGTTAAGGAACTGCATTTTTCGGTTGGAAAAAGTGAACCACAAGGCAGAAATAAAAGGAAGTGAACTTCTTGCAATGTTATTTTTTTTTCTGGAGCTGCATTTTTTCGCTTGTTTATTTTGTTCAAAAAAAACTGCATAGGACAGAGGAGCGAACCTCTCAAAACAACCAAAAAACTATGTATTAGGACAGACTGAGCCGCATTTTTTTATGGGGTGAACCTCTAAGGCCCACCTAACAAACTTCATTGCTTTTTTTCTCACGGGTGTGTACAGCAAAGACCACTCAAATGAACTTCTATATACCAGGATGAATTGCAAGAAAGGACCTAAAATGAAAACGAATATTATCCGGTCTGTTTGGACATAGACTTCGCCATGGACTACCTCTGACCACTGTCAGCAGCCATCTTGGCCAAACACCATGCCCCCAACTAGCCATCCATATGCCCCCAACATGCCCTCAACTGCAGAAGAACACGATGCGCGCCCCGCACCGCTGCACGACCCATCCAGCACCCTCATCGCCTGGGCCGGTGACCAACGACTTTAGCAGAAGTGAGGAGGCGCAAGGAGTTCGGAGCCCAGGACCTCACCCACCTCCAGGCACCTTTTGCTCGCGATGTGCTTCCACGAGAGGGAGAGAGAGCTGCAGGTCCCTGTACTATGGACTGCAGTCACACGCAAAATCCGGGTACTGCCGATTCCCTCTAGACAAGAAAACCTCCTGCAAACAACAAAACCGAACAATATCCTGTGGTGAGTGGTGTAGTGAACCTCCCCATAGCTAATGAGTGAACAAGTTTCAGTGCTTACTGCATACAGAAATGCCTGCTAGCTCCATCCAAACCAGCAAAGAGTTGCATGCATTAACATGGTCAAACTGAAACATACAGCAAGATGACTACTAAAAAAGACATAACAATATGAACTACTTAAAAAAGTATGACACCGGCCACCCCTAGTGCAGTGTGCTTCTCCCCTGCTTCTCGCGAACAACAAGGAGTGGAGGAGAGAGCTGCAAAAACATGGCAATGCACTGCATGGGAAAATAGATGGTGCTTCCTTGGACAAATTACTATGGCGGAGACACGCATACATGTATTGGATATTTTTGACCATGTAATGATATATGTAGTAAGTAGTGTATGAAGGAAAGAGAAGTCTGGAAGTGCACCAAGTGATTGATTTCTTCACATTAAAGAACATTCTGACCAAATTGATGCCTGCACATAGAGGAGAAGAAACACATGTTACTGTTGCACCAAACACCAATAACACTATATATACCGACTTGTTGATATACTACTCGTACTTGCATATACATTGAGAATTTCATAGGATTTATGGTTCAGAAAAATTAAGAGAGAAGTGCACTGCAATAGTTATTTTGTTACGGTACAATTGCACTTCTTTTTGATGTTTTTTGGGCGACCGAACTGCGTGAGTAAATAAACATATTATGCCGATGCGGTTGAACTGCATGCCGACACCAGCTATCCATACATATATATGACACAACTGGTCTCTTAAATAATTAGTAAAAACAACCAGCAATAAAAAAATCACAAACAGAGGTCCTAAGGCTCCCGTGGACGCCTGAGAAATTCCAAGGGGGCCATCGAACTGCTTGTCCACGCCATGGACTAGCACTGGCAAACTGCATCACCCAGCAGAGAACTACACTATCGGGGGAAGTGTGCTGCACACATGTGCGGGGGAGGCAGACTGCACGCAGAGCCGGTGCACTGCATGCAGATGAGTTCCGCACCGCACAGGCGCGTCGCATGAACTACACGGTGGATGGAGTTCCTCCTCCTCTTCTCTCCTGAAAAAACAATTGTTCGGCTGAACAGCAAGGAGCCATCGACGAGCATGAACCTGCATTAAGGAGGGGGAGGGGGTGTGGGAGGGGCGGTGTTACTGCTCTTCCACCAGAACTCACCGGGGAACTGCACGGCTACAACGCGCGTACTACACAACCGCGACACGTGGACTTCCCGGGATCCAGCAACTGCACAGACGGGCCTCCGCCGATGAGGATCCCGCAGGGACGGTTGGACGCCCGGGGGAGCACACTCCTTCTGCCCACCCCGCGCCTGCGACATGGATCCCGCGTGGACGGATCTGGCGCCATCCGATGCTCCCTCCTATGGCCTCCTGCTCGTCGCCAGTGTGCTTGGGATCCGCGGCGACCTCACTATGGGGTCTCAACCACGCGCCCGAGGTGGGGGAGGCAGGGCCACGACCTCTGCCGTTGACCTCGCCAACGATGGTGCACCTCCTCCCCATCCTCCCATCAGAAGGGCGCAGGACAGGGCGCAGGGCAGGGGGCGGTCTCGGCGGCACAGGGCAGAAGGGCGCAGGGCAGGGGGCGGTCTCGGTGGCGCGGGACAGGGGCACCTGCGCACAGCTCCCCGGATTCAGCGCCAAGCTGCGCAAGCGGGGGCTTCCACGCTGAGGGTAGGCGGCGGTCGGATCCGGTGGCTGAGGCCACGCCGGGGACCGAGGGGAGGTCGGATCCTGCCATGACAGCTAGGTGCCACGGGAGAAAGAGAGGGTCGCAGCCGGTGTAGAAGGTTCTGCCGTGGAACATGGTCGGAGGTGGGGGTGGGCGGTGCCGCCTGAGAAGGTGTGCAGGGTAGGG
>NC_041385.1:51224299-51255265 GCF_002162155.2 Triticum dicoccoides
TTGCAACAGTTGTTCTCGACTCCGTTCGGTCACCGGAGTCGTCATCACGGTCGTCGGAGCCACCATCACGATCATGACCCTCCTCCATTGTTTGATCACCACAGCCAGCTTCCTCTCCTTGCAGACCTACTTCGATGCTGTTGAGAAACAACAAGATTACATCACCTTTGTCGCGGATTATGTCCCCCAATATCTCTTCTTGATCGAAGTCTCATTGATGATCCATAGTTTCTGCAAATATTAAAACATAGCAATTAATATACAAACATGAGAGATGGATATATCGAAGTTATGGGAGGGGGTATATCGACAACGACGACATATACATAGAAAAAACTGTTATCGGGGAGGGGGTATATCGACCGCCTCTCTCATGATTGTCTGACATTTGTCTAGTGTCAAGATTCAACAAAACCATATCTTCATCATTAGGCGAAAGGAATAGGCGCATGATGCTACGAAGCTCTCCAAAGTTGTTTTGGAATGGAGTCCGAGATAGGATAATTCATTTTTTGTACAAAGTTCAGCAAGAGCCTTCCGAATATTGCTATTTGGAAGGCCTTTGCTGCAATTCATACCAAAAGGCGGATTATCCTATCCGGGACTCCGTTCCAGAACAACTCTGGAGAACTTCGTACCATCATGCCCCGGTTACTTCCGGCTAATGATGAAGCCATGGATTTCTGATACGTCTCCGTCGTATCTGTAATTTTTTATTGTTCCATGCCAATATTATTCAACTTTTATATACTTTTGGCAACTTTTTATACTATTTTTTGGGACTAACATATTGATCAGTGCCCAGTGCCAGTTCCTGCCTATTGCATGTTTTTTGTTTCGCAGAAACCCAATATCAAACGGAGTCCAAACGGGATAAAAACGGACGGAGATTTTTTTTGGAATATCTATGATTTTTGGGAAGTAAAATCAACGTGAAACAGTGTCCGGGGTGGCCACGAGACAGGGGGGCGCGCCCCACGGAGGCAGGCGCGCCCTGGGATCTCGTGGGTCACCCGTAAGGCGGTTGACGCTCTTCTTTTGGCGCAAGAAAGCTAATTTTATGAGAAAGATCTGGGCGAAGACACCCCAATCTGAGTTAGGGATCTACATATATAAAGGAAACGACGAAGGGGAAGAAACAGAGAACGCAGAAACAAAGAGATAGATCCAATCTCGGAGGGGCTCTCGCCCCTCCCAAGCCATGGGAGCCAAGGACCAGAGGGGAAACCCTTCTCCCATCTAGGGAGAAGGTCAAGGAAGAAGAAGAAGAAGGAGGGCTCTCTCCCCCTTGCTTCCGGTGGCGCCGGAACGCCGCCGGGGGCCATCATCATCACCGCGATCTTCACCAACACCTCCATCATCTTCACCAACATCTCCATCACCTTCCCCCATCTATATTCATCGGTCCACTCTCCCGCAACCCGCTATACCCTCTACTTGAACATGGTGCTTTATGCTTCATATTATTTTCCAATGATGTGTTGCCATCCTATGATGTCTGAGTAGATTTTTGTTGTCCTATCGGTGATTGATGAATTGCTATGATTGATTTGAGTTGCATGTTTTATTATTGGTGCTGTCATATGGTGCTCTTCGTGTCGCACAAGCGTGAGGGATTCCCGCTGTAGGGTGTTGCAATGCGTTCATGATTCTCTTATAGTGGGTTGCGTGAGTGACTGAAACACAAACCCGAGTAAGGGGATTGTTGCGTATGGGATAAAAGGGGACTTGATACTTTAATGCTATGGTTGGGTTTTACCTTAATGAATCTTTAGTATTTGCGGATGCTTGCTAGAGTTCCAATCATAAGTGCATATGATCCAAGTAGAGAAAGTATGTTAGCTTATGCCTCTCCCTCAAATAGAATTGCAACAGTGATTACCAGTCTAGTAACGTTGTCAATTTCTTAGGGACAATTTCACAACTCCTACCACCACTTTTCCACACTCGCTATATTTACTTTATTGCATCTTTATTTAAAATGCCCCTACTTTTTATTTACATGTTCTTTACTTTCTTGCAAACCTATCCTATCACACCTGCAAAGTACTTCTAGTTTCATACTTGTTCTAGGTAAAGCGAACATCAAGCGTGCGTAGAGTCGTATCAGTGGCCGATAGGACTTGAGAGAGTGTTTGTTCTACCTTTAGTTCCTCGTTGGGTTCGACACTCTTACTTATCGAAAGAGGCTACAACTATCCCGTATACTTGTGGGTCATCAAGACCGTTTTCTTGCGCCGTTGCCGAGGAGTCATAGCGTGGGGTGAATATTCTCGTGTGTGCTTGTTTGCTTTATCACTAAGTAATTTTTATTTGCTGTTCTAAGTTGTTCTCTATCTTTAGTTATGGATATGGAACGCAAAATACCAAAAAAATAGCTGTACTTGCTACTCATGAGGATGGGGTAACTCCTAAAACCCTCGATTCTCATTATGCGAAAGATATTGTGCACTACTTTGATAATCCGGAGAAAACCCCATTCAACTTTATAAAGGGAGACATGTTGGATCAACGTGAATACTTTAGGAATTATCACTCGACACAAAAAGGGAAAATATTATGGGATCAATTTATTATGTTGCGTTGGTATGCCTGGAATCTATGCTTGAGATATGATACTACTTGTTGCTCTAGGATGAAGGCTCCACACCTTCCATTTTCATGCAAATTTAATGATAATGAAACCTTAGCTTCTTTTGCTAATGGTATATGATTACTATGATGTGGAACAAATAGAAAAATTTGTTGCTTTTAAGGTTGCTTATGAAATTGAATCTTTGTTTGAAAAGTATGAAGCTTTTGATGATGATGGTTATAGGCCTGAAAATCTTGCTATACTTAGATATTGCTATGAAAATTATGAATACAATTATTATATTAATGCTTTTATGAAGAAAGTCTCCGCTGTCCAAGAAGAGACTAATATTTTGCAGGAAGCTATGGAAGAAGAAATGGATGAAACTGTGAGCTCATTGGATGAAAAAGATGATGAGGAGAGTGAAGAACAAAAGGAGGAAGAGAGGATTAGCTACCCGTTCCCACCTTCTAATGAGAGTAACCCTCCAACTCATACATTATTTAATTCCCATTCGTGCTTACCGAAGGATGATTGCTATGATCCCTTGAATTTGTTGAAATATCCCTTTTTGATGATGCTTGCTATGCTTGTGACCAAGATGCCAATATGAATTATGCTTATGGAGATGAACTTGCTATAGTTCCTTATGTTAAACATGAAATTGTTGCTATTGCACCCACGCATGGTAGTCCTATTATCTTTTTGAATTCTCCAAACTACACTATATCGGAGAAGTTTGTGCTTATTAAGGATTATATTGATGGGTTGCCTTTTACCATTGCACATGATGATTTTGATAGATATAATATGCATGTGCTTGCTGCTCCTACTTGCAATTATTATGAGAGAGGAACTATAACTACACCTCTCTATGTTTCCAACACGATAGAATTGCAAGAAACTGCTTATACTATGCATTGGCCTTTACTTGGTGTTCATGAATTGTTCTTTTATGACATGCCGATGCATAGGAAGAGAGTTAGAATTCGTTGTTTCTTGATATATGTTACTTTGTGCTCACTACTAAATTACAAATCATTGTTAATTAAAATTGGCTTTGATATACCTTGGGATCCAGGTGGATTCGTTACTTGAGCACTTTATGCCTAGCTTAATGGCTTTAAAGAAAGCGATGCGAGGGAGACAGCCCGGAAGTTTTAAAGAGTCATTTATTTCTTTTGAGTACTTTCATATAGTTTAAAAACAAAAACAAAATAAAGAGGGGAACCTAAAAAATTTTCAAAAAGGAAAGTGAAATTGAGAAAGACAAGCATTGTTGAAGTGGGAGAGCTCCTTGAACTTTGTTCATGCTCATGGAAACTATGTGAATCTTGATTACAGAAACTTTTCATCAAAAATAATTATCCCCTTGTACAATTCCATTGTATTATAAAAATAATGTGCCAAGGTTTGCCTTTTGGATGTTTACAATGCTTGTTGGTTTGTACGGTGGAGGACAGAAACTTTGGCCATAGTGCGCGATTTTACATTTTTAACTGGAACGTCAATTGGTTCTGATTACTTTTGCAAGTCTTGCTATACAGCTTATTTATTTTTCCTAAGTTTGGTAGAATTGTTGGGGTACCAGAAGTATGGTGGATGTTCAGATTGCTACAGACTGTTCTGTTTTTGACAGATTCTGTTTTTGATGCACAGTTTGCTTGTTTTGATGAATCTATCAATTTATATTAGTGGATTAAGCCATGGAAAAGTTATATTACAGTAGAAACAATGCAAAAACAAAATATGAATTGGTCTGCAACAGTACTTAGAGTGGTGATTTGCTTTATTATACTAACGTATCTTACCGAGTTTTTTGTTGAAGTTTTGTGTGGATGAAGTGTCTAAACGAGGAGGTCTCGATATGAGGAAAAGGAAGAGAGGAAAGAGCTCAAGCTTGGGGATGCCCAAGGCACCCCAAGTAAATATTCAAGGAGACTCAAGCGTCTAAGCTTGGGGATGCCCCGGAAGGCATCCCCTCTTTCTTCAACAAGTATCGATATGTTTTCGTATTCGTTTCGTTCATGCGTTATGTGCAAGTCTTGGAGCGTCTTTTGCATTTAGTTTTCACTTTTGTTTTATGCACCATGCTGGTATGAGATAGTCCTTGGTTGATTTATAGAATACTCATTGCACTTCACTTATATCTTTTGAGTATGGCTTTATAGAATGCTTCATGTGCTTCACTTATATCATTTGAAGTTAGGATTGCCTGTTTCTCTTCACATAGAAAACCGCCATTTGTAGAATGCTCTTTTGCTTCACTTATATTTGTTAGAGTGTGGGCATATCTTTTGTAGAAAGAATTAAACTCTCTTGCTTCACTTATATATTTTTAGAGAGATGACAGGAATTTGTCACTCACATGGTTAGTCATAAATTCCTACATAAACTTGTAGATCGCTGAATATGATATGTTTGATTCCTTGCAATAGTTTTCCGATATAGAAGTGATAATATGTGGAAGGTACTAGTAGATGGTTGTTGAGGGAGTCCTGGATTAGGGGGTGTCCGGATGGCCGGACTATGACCTTTGGCCGGACTCCCGGACTATGAAGATACAAGATTGAAGACGTTGTCCCGTGTCCGGATGGGACTTTCCTTGGCATAGAAGGCAAGCTTGGCGATACGATATGAAGATCTCCTCCCATTGTAACCGACTCTGTGTAACCCTATCCCTCTCCGGTGTCTATATAAACCGGAGAGTTTTAGTCCGTAGGACGAACAACAATCATACCGTAGGCTAGCTTCTAGATTTTAGCCTCTCCGATCTCGTGGTAGATCAACTCTTGTACTACCCATATCATCAATATTGATCAAGCAGGAGTAGGGTTTTACCTCCACCGAGAGGGCCCGGACCTGGGTAAAAACATCGTGTCCCTTGTCTCCTGTTACCATCCGCCTAGACGCACAGTTCGGGACCCCCTACCTGAGATCCGCCGGTTTTGACACCGACAGTTGTGTTTAGTAAAGATGTTGGTGTTAAGGTTTGTGATTCCCTAAGCATGCATGTATTGTCTACTAACTATGTAACCAAATTGGCGCGCATTGTATTTTGATTGTTTATCTTTGCGTGAAGGTCGGGGGCGCGCGATGGTTAACTCCTACCAACCTACCCCCTAGGAGTATGCGTGTAGTACTTTGTTTCAAGGGCTTTTAAATTTTTGCAATAAGTATGTGAGTTCTTTATGACTAATGTTGAGTCCATGGATTATACGCACTTTTACCTTTCCATCATTGCTAGCCTCTTCGGTACCGTGCATTGCCCTTTCTCACCTCGAGAGTTGGTGCAAACTTCGCCGGTGCATCCAAACTCCGTGATACGATACGCTCTATCACACATAAGCCTCATTATATCTTCCTCAAAACAGCCACCATACCTACCTATTATGGCATTTCCATAGCCATTCCGAGATATATTGCCATGCAACTTCCATCATCATCATATACATGACTTGAGCATTCATTTTCATATTGCTTTGCATGATCGTAAGATAGCTAGCATGATGTGATGTCATTGCTATGCTAGATCATTGCACATCCCGGTACACCGCCGGAAGCATGCATATAGATTCATATCTTTGTTCTAGTATCGAGTTGTAATATTGGGTTGTAAGTAAATAAAAGTGTGATGATCATCATTATAGAACATTGCCCCCCCAAAGGAAAAAAAGGAAAGGCCAAAGATGCCTAAATAAAAAAGGGGGCCAAAGAAGCCCACCCAAATAGAAAAAAAAAGAAAAAAAGAAAAAAAGAAAAGGGGCAATGTTACTATCCTTTTTCCACACTTGCTTCAGAGTAGCACCATGTTCTTCATATAGATTGCCTACTATGCTGTCACTTTCATATACTAGTGGGAATTTTCATTATATAACTTGGCTTGTATATTCCAACGATAGGCTTCCTCAAATGCCCTAGGTCTTCATGAGCAAGCAAGTTGGATGCACACCCACTTAGTTTCTTTTGTTGAGCTTTCATACATTTATAGCTCTTAGTGCATCCGTTGCATGGCAATCCCTACTCCTCGCATTGACATCAATTTATGGGCATCTCCATAGCCCGTTGATTAGCCGCGTCGATGCGAGACTTTCTCCCTTTTTGTCTTCTCCACATAACCTCCATCATCATATTCTATTCCACCCATAGTGCTATATCCATGGCTCACGCTCATGTATTGCGTGAAGGTTGAAAAAGTTTGAGAATGCTAAAGTATGAAACAATTGCTTGGCTGACACCGGGATAGGCATGAGGGGTACCTTGTGTTAAGAAAAGGGAGCATACCAGACTATATGATTTTGTAGGGATAACTTTCTGAAGCATTGATGTTTTGAACAACATGATTGTTTGTTGGGATGCCCTAAGTATTATTGTTTTTAGGTCCAATGATAGACTATTGCTTTGAATCACTCGTGTCTTAATATTCATGCCATGATTAGACATATGATCAAGATTATGTTAGGTAGCATTCCACATCAAAAATTATCTTTTTTATCATTTACCTACTCGAGGACGAGCAGGAATTAAGCTTGGGGATGCTGATACGTCTCTGTCATATCTATAATTTTTTATTGTTCCATGCCAATATTATTCAACTTTTATATAGTTTTGGCAACTTTTTATACTATTTTTTGGGACTAACATATTGATCCAGTGCCCAGTGCCAGTTCCTGTCTGTTGCATGTTTTTTGTTTCGCAGAAACCCAATATCAAACGGAGTCCAAACGGGATAAAAAAGGGCGGAGATTTTTTTTGGAATATTTATGATTTTTGGGAAGTAAAATCAACGCGAAACAGTGTCCGGGGTGGCCACGAGACAGGGGGCCGCGCCCCAGGGAGGCAGGCGCGCCCTGGGCTCTTGTGGGCCACCCGTAAGGCGGTTGACGCTCTTCTTTTGGTGCAAGAAAGCTAATTTTATGAGAAAGATCTTGGCGAAAGATTCACCCCAATCGGAGTTACGGATCTCCAGATATAAAGGAAACGGTGAAGGGGAAGAAACAGAGAACGCAGAAACAGAGAGATAGATCCAATCTCGGAGGGGCTCTCGCCCCTTCCAACCCTTGGGAGCCAAGGACCAGAGGGGAAATCCTTCTCACTTCTAGGGAGAGATGGGAGAAGGTCAAGCAAGAAGAAGAAGAAGGGGGGCTCTCTCCCCCTTGCTTCTGGTGGCGCCGGAACGCTGCCGGGAGCCGTCAACATCACCACGATCTTCACCAACACCTCCATTATCTTCACCAACATCTCCATCACCTTCCCCCATCTATATTCAGCGGTCCACTCTCCCGCAACCCGCTGTACCCACTACTTGAACATGGTGCTTTATGCTTCATATTATTTTCCAATGATGTGTTGCCATCCTATGATGTCTGAGTAGATTTTCGTTGTCCTATCGGTGATTGATGAATTGCTATGATTGATTTGAGTTGCATGCTTTATTATTGGTGCTGTCCTATGGTGCCCTCCGTGTCGCGCAAACGTGAGGAATTCCCGCTGTAGGGTGTTGCAATGCGTTCATGATTCCCTTATAGTGGGTTGCGTGAGTCACTGAAACACAAACCCGAGTAAGGGGATTGTTGCGTATGGGATAAAAGGGGACTTGATACTTTAATGCTATGGTTGGGTTTTACCTTAATGAATCTTTAGTATTTGCGGATGCTTGCTAGAGTTCCAGTCATAAGTGCATATGATCCAAGTAGAGAAAGTATGTTAGCTTATGCCTCTCCCTCAAATAGAATTGCAATAGTGATTACCGGTCTAGTAACGTAGTCAATTGCTTAGGGACAATTTCATAACTCCTACCACCACTTTTCCACACTCGCTATATTTACTTTATTGCATCTTTATTTAAACTGCCCCTACTTTTTATTTACGTGTTCTTTACTTTCTTGCATACCTATCCTATCGCACCTACAAAGTACTTCTAGTTTCATACTTGTTCTAGGTAAAGCAAACATCAAGCGTGCGTAGAGTCGTATCAGTGGCCGATTGGACTTGAGAGAGTATATGTCCTACCTTTAGTTCCTCGTTGGGTTCGACACTCTTACTTATTGAAAGAGGCTACAACTATCCCGTATACTTGTGGGTCATCAATTTCTTCAATACTTTGACACTAGGCAACCTCTCGACCCCTCGACGACCCTCGACACTCAACCCTAGCTAGTTCATGACCCTCGACCGCTCGGCGATCCACAACCTCTACCCTAGTTCCCGACCCTCAACCGCATGACGATCCACGACCCTCTACCCTAGTTCTCGACCCTCGACCCCATGTCATGTTTGTCTAGTGTCAAAGGATTCAACAAAACCATGTCTTGATCATTAGGAGAAAATAACACGCGCATGATGGTACGAAGCTCTCCAAAGTTATTTTGGAACGGAATCCCAGATATGATAATTCGCTTTTTGGTATAAAGTACAGCAAGAGCCTTCAGAATATTGCTTCTTGGAAGGCCTTTGCTAAAATTCGTACCAAAAGGCGGATTATCCTATCCTGGACTCCATTCCAAAACAACTTTGGAGAAATTCGTACCATCATGCCCCGGTTACTTCCAGCTAATGATGAAGCCATGGATTTCTTCAATACTTTGACACTAGGCCACCTCTCGACCTCTCGACGATCCTCGACCCCTCAACCCCTCGACGGCCCCCGACTCTCGACCCTCGACCCTTGACCCCTCGGCGACCCTCAACCCTCTACCCTAGTTCACGACCCTCGATTGGTCGGCGATCCATGACCCTCTACCCCCTCATGTCACGTTTGTCTAGTGTCGAAGGATTCAACAAAACCACATCTTCATCATTAAGCGAAAGTAACAGGCGCATGATGGTACGAAGCTCTCCAAAGTTATTTTGGAACGGAATCCCAGATTGGACAATTCGCTTTTTGGTACAAAGTACAGCAACAGCCTTCCGAATATCGCTATTTGGAAGGCCTTTGCTGAAATCGTACCAAAAGGCGGATTATCCTATCAGGGACTCCGTTCCAAAATAACTTTGGAGAAATTCGTACCATCATGCCCCGGTTACTTCCGGCTAATGATGAAGCCATGGATTTCTTCAATACTTTGGCACTAGGCCACCTCTCGACCCCTCGGCGATCCTCGACCCCTCGACCCTAGCTAGTTCACGACCTTCGACCGCTCGGTGATCCACAACCCTCTACCCTAGTTCCCGACCATCGAACTCCTCATGTCACGTTTGTCTACTGTCAAAGGATTCAACAAAACCATGTCTTCATCATTAGGCGAAAGTAACATGCGCATGATGGTACAAAGCTCTCCAAAGTTATTTTGGAACGGAATCCCAGATAGCATAATTCGCTTTTTCATACAAAGTACAACAAGAGCCTTCTGAATATCGCTATGTGGAAGGCCTTTGCTAAAATTCGTACCAAAAGGCGGATTATCCTATCCCGGACTCCGTTCCAAAACAACTTTGGAGAAATTCGTACCATCATGCCCCGGTTACTTTCGACTAATGATAAAGCCATGGATTTCTTCAATACTTTGACACTAGGCCACCTCTTGACCCCTCGACGATCCTCAACCTCTCGAACCCTCGACGACCCTCGACTCTCGACCCTCGACCCTCTACCCCTCGGCGACCCTCGACCCTCTATCCTAGTTCACAACCCTCGACCGCTCGGTGATCCACGACCCTCTACCCTAGTTTCTGACCCTCGACCCCCTCATGTCACATTTGTCTAGTGTCAAAGGATTCAACAAAACCATGTCTTCATCATTAGGAGAAAGTTACAAGCGCATGATGGTACGAAGCTCTCCAGAGTTATTTTTGAACGGAATCCCAGATAGGATAATTCGCTTTTTGGTACAAAGTACAGCAAGAGCCTTCCTAATATCGCTATTTGCCATGCCTTTGCTGAAATTTGTACCAAAAGGTGGATTATCCTATCCGAGACTCCGTTCCAAAACAACTTTGGAGAAATTCACACCATCATGCCCCGGTTACTTTCGGCTAATGATGAAGCCATGGATTTCTTCAATACTTTGACACTAGGCCACCTCTCGAGCCCTCGGCGATCCTCGACCCCTCGAACCTAGCTAGTTCACGACCCTCGACCGCTTGATGATCCACAACCCTCTACCCTAGTTCCCGACCCTCGACCCCATCATGTCACATTTGTCTAGTGTCAAAGGATTCAACAAAAACATGTCTTCATCATTAGGCAAAAGTAACAGGCGCATGATGGTACGAAGCTCTCCAAAGTTATTTTGGAACGGAATCCCAGAGAGGATAATTCGCTTTTTGGTACAAAGTACAAAAAGAGCCTTCCGAATATCACTAGTTGGAAGGCCTTTGCTAAAATTCATACCAAAAGGCGGATTATCCTATCCGGGACTCCGTTCCAAAACAACTTTGGAGAAATTCGTACCATCATGCCCCTGTTACTTCCGGCTAATGATGAAGCCATGGATTTCTTCAATACTTTGACACTAGGAAACATCTAGACCCCTCGGTGATCCTCGAACCTCGAACCCCCGACCCCTCGATGACACTCGACCCTCGACCCTCGAACCCTCGGCGACCCTCGACATTCGACCCCTCGATGACCCTCGAACCCTCGGCCCCTCGACGACCCTCGAACCCTCGACCCTCGAACCCTAGAACCCTCGAACCCTAGAACCCTAGAACCCTCGAAACCTCGACCCTCAAACCCTTGACCCTCGACCGTCCTCGACGACCCTGGACCCCTCTATGACCCTCGCGACCCTCTAACCTAGTTTCTGACCCTCGACCCCTCGGCGATCCTCGACACCCGTGTTCCCGATAAAAAGAAGAAGAAGAAGAAGAACAAGAAGAAATAGAGGAGAAGAAGAAAAAATAGAAGAAAAAAATAAGAAAAAAAAGAAGAGAAGAAGAAGGAATAGAGGAGAAGAAGAAAAATAGAAATTTCTATTTTTCTTCTTCTCATCTATTCCTTCTTCTTCTCGTTTTTTTCCTTCTTCTTCCTCTTCTTATTTTTTCTCTCCTCTTCTTCCTCTCTTCTTATTCTTCTCTTCTTCTTCTCCTTCTTCCTCTTCCTATTTTCCTTTTTCCTCTCCTCCTTTTTCTTCCTTCTTCCTCTTTTCCATACATATAAAAAGTACATACATGCATACAAAAAATACATCTAAAAACTACATATATCTAAAAAATACATACATACATATATGAACATCTAAAAACATCTAAACATACATACATACATATGAAAATACATACATATATGAAAAAGCATATATAACAAAAAACGCAACAAGGCGGCGGCGGTGGGGGCAGGGGCGGAGCGGTGCTCACAGAGGGAGGCGTCGGGGTAGGGGTGCACGGCGGGGCCGAGGGCATCGGGGGCGGGCATGGTGCGTCGGGGCGGGAAGGGCCGCGTTAGGGCAGAGGGCGTTGGCGAAGAGGACATCGCGCGGTGATGGGGCGGGAAGGGGCGCGTCGGGGCAGAGGGCATCGGCGGCGGTGAGGGCAAGGCTGAGGGCGCGTCGACGACGTGGACAGCGGGCTCGAGGTCGGCGACGAGGACGACACACGGCGCGTGTGAGGGCATCGGCGGCGGCGAGGGCGCAGCCGAGGGCACGTTGACGACGAGGACGGCAGGCTCGAGGTCGGTGACGAGGACGGCGTGTGGCGAGGGCGAGGGCACGGGCGAGGGCGTCGACGACGGCGAGGGGACGGTCCGGCAGCCTGGCAGCGTCGTGGTGTTCGGCGCGACATCGGGTGGGAAACTGCGATGAGAACTGAAATTTTTCACAAGTCATGTTTATATACACTAAGCTTTGGCCCCGGTTCGTGCCACCAACCGGTACCAATGCCCACCTTTGGTACCGGTTGGTGCCACCAACCAGGACCAAGGGCCTCTTTTCAGCAGCTCAAAGGGCAGGAGGCATGGGCCCTTTGGTACCGGTTGGTTTCACCAACCGTGACCAAAGGCCTCGTGCTGCCCGTGGCTAAAACTTTAGTCCCACCTCGCTAGTTGAGAGGGGCGCGCAGTGGTTTATAAGCCCCTCAGCCGCACCCCTCTCGAGCTTGTCTCGATTGCAGGCTTACGGTCCTAATAGTCACTACTATGCCTGATGGGCCTACTGGGCCTTCTGCGAGCCTGAATCCTGGCCCATGGTAGGGTTTCTAGTCATATTCAGGCCGTAGTGGCCCAGTAGGTGGCTTTTTTTTATTTTCCCAGTTTTTTTTCTGTTTTTGGCATTATTTATTTTCTTTTATTTTTTTCTTTATTTTTTAGTTCCTTTTGCTTTTAGGTAATAAAAAATATAAACTTTCCGTTAGTGCCATTTGTTTTCCAATTTGAATAGTTTAAATTTGATTTTTTTGAAATTTGTGTTAATCACTAGTTTTTGAATAACATTACTATAAACATAGATTTTTGAGTGATTCTTTTTCCTGCGATTTAATATTACTGTGTTTTATCATTATATTCAAAAATAGATTTTGTTATTTTAGTTTCTAACACAAAAATGTTTTATGATAATTCTTTTAGCTATTAAAGTTTCTTACAAAAAAATTCTTTATGAAAATTCTTTTTGCTTTAAATGTTTTGAACAGAAAATACTTTGATAATTTTGGTTGCATAAATTTTATATAATTTTAGTTTCAATAATACTAGAGGTTTATAAAAGTTTTTGAGTTGATTCCTTTTGCTATTAGAGTTTTATAAAAGCTGAAAGTTGGCATGGTATCATCATTTCACCCACATAGCATGTGCTAAAAAGTTGAGAGGGTTACTACAAATGAACTCTGAAAAGGTTGAAAGTTGGCATGGTATCATCATTTCACCCACATAGTATGTGCTAAAAAGTTGAGAGGGTTACGACAAAAACCGGATGCACTTCGTGTACAAAACAGACAATCTCTTTGGAAGTATTAGGGTTTTGGACGAAAACTCATCTGTTACAAAGGGATTTCATTTGTTCAAATGTAACTACAGTGATATTCTACATCAAAGGCATCATCATAATAGTTGTTTATAGAAAGTTTTCACTTTCTCTTCGCTTGTGTTCTTTGCTTATTGCGCCGTAACCATGGATAATCTTCATAGTTTAACAGGATGCTTGTGTCAGCCTTGACTTTGAAGGGAGCAATTTCATGAAACTTTTCATAATCTTCAGACACGTCTGTCTTGCCCTCTAATCCCACCATGTCTCTTTTTTCTGAAAGAACTATATGGCACTTTGGCCCAACGTATGATGTATCCGCTTCCTTATCTTTTCTTTTTCTCGGTTTGGTAGACATGTCCTTCACATAGAAAACCAGCGCCACATCATTGGCTAGGACGAATGGCTCGTCTGTGTACCCCAGATTGTTCAGATCCACTGATGTCATTCCGTACTATGGGTCTACCTGTACCCCGCCTCCTGACAGATTGACCAATTTGCACTTAAACAAAGGGACCTTAATATCATTTCCATATGTCCACTATGTAACCATAATATGTGTCCTTTCCCCTCTTGGTTGCTGCATCAAAGCGGATACCACTGTTTTGGTTGGTGCTCGTTTGATCTTGGGCGATCGTGTAAAATGTATTCCCATTTATCTCATACCCTTTGTAGGTCATTACAGTCGAAGATGGTTCCCTCGCCAACGAGTACAGGTCATCAGTAATAGTGTTGTCACACCTGAGACGTGTTTGGAACCAACTGCCGAAACTCCTGATGTGTTCACATGTAATCCAGTCCTCACACTGGTCTGGGTGTTTGGAGCGCAGAATGTTCTTGTGTTCATCGACATACGGGGTCACCAAGGTAGAATTCTATAGAACCATGTAGTGTGCTTGAGACCAAGAATGCCCGTCCCTACATATTATTGAGTCCCCTCCTAGCGTGCCTTTTCCACCCAGTCTCCCCTCATACCGTGATTGAGGGAGACCTATCTTCTTAAGGTCAGGAATGAAGTCAACACAAAACCCAATGACATCCTCTGTTTTATTGCCCATGGAGATGCTTCCTTCTGGCCTAGCGCGGTTACGGACATATTTTTTAGGACTCCCATGAACCTCTCAAAGGGGAACATATTGTGAAGAAATACAGGGCCCAGAACGACAATCTCGTCGACTAGATGAACTAGGATGTGCGTCATTATATTGAACAAGGATGGTGGGAACACCATCTCGAAACTGACAAGACATTGCGCCACATCACTCCTTAACCTTGGTATGATTTCTGGATCGATCACCTTTTGAGAGATTGCATTGAGGAATGAACAAAGCTTCACAATGGCTAATCAAACGTTTTTCGGTAGAAGCCCCCTCAATGCAACCGGAAGCAGTTGCGTCATAATCACGTGGCAGTTATGAGACTTTAGGTTCTGGAACTTTTTCTCTACCATATTTATTATTCCCTTTATATTTGACGAGTAGCCAGACGGGACCTTCATACTGAGCAGGCATTCAAAGAAGATTTCCTTCTCTTCTTTGGTAAGAGCGTAGCTGGCAGGACCTTCATACTGCTTTCGAGGCATGCCGTATTTTTCGTGCAAACATTGCAGGTCCTCCTATGCCTCCGCTGTAACTTTTGTCTTCCCATACACGCCCAAGAAGCCTAGCAGGTTCGTGCTAAGGTTCTCCGTCACGTGCATCACGTCGATTGAAGAGCGGAACTCTAGGTCTTTCAAATAGGGTAGGTCCCAAAATATAGATTTCTTCTTCCACATGGTGCGTGTCCCTCAGCATCATTCGTAACAGATAGTCTGTCGGGACGCTTTCCGAAGATTAATTTTAAATCATTGACCATAGCAAGTACATGATCACCGGTACGCATGGCGGGCTTCTTCTGGTGATCTGCCTCGCCTTTGAAGTGCTTGCCATTCTTTCGACATTGATGGTTGGTTGGAAGGAATCGACGATGTCCCAGGTAAACATTCTTCCTGCATTTGTCCAGGCATATACTTTGGGTGTCATCTAAACAATGTGTGCATGTCTGGTATCCCTTGTTTGTCTGTCCTGAAAGGTTACTGAGAGCAGGCCAATCATTGATGGTGACAAACAGCAACGCATGCAGGTCAAATTCCTCCTGTTTGTGCTCATCCCATGCACGTACACCGTTTCCAATCCACAGCTGTAAAACTTCTTCAACTAATGTCCTTACGTACACATCAATGTCGTTGCCGGGTTACTTAGGGCCTTGGATGAGAACTGGCATCATAATGAACTTACGCTTCATGCACAGCCAAGGAGGAAGGTTATAGATACATAGAGTCATGGGCCAGGTGATGTGATTGCTACTCTACTCCCCAAAAGGATTAATGCCATCCGCACTTAAACCAAACCATATGTTCCTTGTGTCACCTGCAAACTCCTCCTAGTACTTTCTCTCGATTTTTCTCCACTGTGACCCGTCAACGGGTGCTCTCAACTTCCCATCTTTCTTACGGTCATCTTTGTGCCATCGCATCAACTTAGCATGCTCTTTGTTTTTGAACAGGCGTTTCAACCGTGGTATTATAGGAGCATACCACATCACCTTGGCAGGAACCCTCTTCCGGGGGCGCTCGCCGTCAACATCATCAGTGTCATCTTGTCTGATCTTATACCGCAATGCACCGCATACCGGGCATCCGTTCAAATCCTTGTACGCACCATGGTATAGGATCCAGTCATTAGGGCATGCATGTATCTTCTGCACCTCCAATCATAGAGGGCAAACAACCTTCTTTGCTGCATACGTACTGTCGGGCAATTCGTTATCCTTTGGAAGCTTCTTCTTCAATATTTTCAATAGCTTCTCAATTCCTTTGTCAGGTACAGCATTCTCTGCCTTCCACTGCAGCAATTCTAGTACGGTACCAAGCTTTATGTTGCCATATTTGCAATTGGGGTACAAACCTTTTTTGTGATCCTCTAGCATGCGATTGAACTTCACCTTCTCCTTTTGACCTTCGCACTGACTCCTTGCATCAACAATGACCCGGCGGAGATCATCATCGGGCACAAACAATGACCCGGCGGAGATCATCATCGGGCACATCGTCTGATTCCTCTTGATCTTCAATACATTCCCCCGTTGCAGCATCACTGTATTTGGGGGGCACCTAGTTCTCATCGTCCTCTTCTTCTTCGTTGTCTTCCATCATAACCCATATTTCTCCGTGCTTGGTCCAAACATTATAGTGTGGCATCAAACCCTTATAAAGCAGGTGGGTCTGAATGATTTTCAAGTGAGAGTAAGACTTCGTATTCCCACATATAGGGCATGGACAACACATAAAACCATTCTGCTTGTTTCCCTCAGCCACTTTGAGAAAATCATGCACGCCCTTAATGTACTCGGAGGTGTGTTTGTCACCATACATCCATTGCCGGTTCATCTGCGTGCATTATATATAATTAAGCGTGTCAAAAACCATTACAGAACATCACGAATAGATAATTAAGTGACCAAATTAATAGAAGTTCATCATCACAATAAAACGAAAGTACATACGTAGTTCTCATCTAACAACATATAGCTCTCCAGAGCATCTAATTAATTAAACCATACATTGAAACTATGTAAACCATTTCAATGCGAAAACAAATGCGATCATAATCGCAACCAAGGTAACAATTGATCCAACGGCATAATGATACCAAGCCTCGGTATGAATGCATATTTTCTAATCTTTCTAATCTTCAAGCGCATTGCATCCATCTTGATCTTGTGATCATTGACAACATCCGCAACATGCAACTCCAATATCATCTTCTCCTCCTTAATTTTTTTTAATTTTTTCCGTCAAGAAATTGTTTTCTTCTTCAACTAAATTTAACCTCTCGACAATAGGGTCGGTCGGAATTTCCGGTTCACATACCTCGTAGATAAATAAAATCTACGTCGGGTTGGTCGGCATAATTGTCATAAACAATAAATGAACCAAATAGTTATAAAGATAATATATACCACATCCGAATCATAGACAGGACGAGGGCCGACGGGGGCGGATACCAAAACCATCACACTAAATAATAACAAGCAATAATAAAAGTAAGAATATTATACAAGTATCTGTATAAACATACAAGTAAGAATATTTTTTTCCTTTCAGAAAGAAGATAAGAACAAGAGGCTCACCATGGTGGTGCCGGCGACGAGATCAGCGCGGGTGATCAACGGCGGTGAAGATGGGGATGGGACGTGACAGACCACTAAACCTAGACAAATATTGAGGAAAATGGAACTTGGAGGTCGAGCTTGGAGAGGAGAAAGCTTAAGTAGTGTGGCTCGGGCATTCCATCGAACACCTCGTGTGCATAGGAGGTGAGCTAGAGCACCACAAAGCTCTCCAACGGCCGGCCAGAAAAACAGAGCAGTGGACTGCTCTGCTCACGGGCGAGGGGTATATATAAGCAACTCATTGGTCCCGGTTCGTGGCATGAACCGGGACTAAAGTGCAGCCTTTGGTCCCGGTTCAAGCCACCAACCGGGGCCAATGGGGCTGGGCCAGGAGCGAGGCCCATTGGTTCCGGTTCGTCCCACCAACCGTGACGAAAGGGGCCAGATGAACCGGGACCAATGCCCCCACGAGGCCCGACAGGCCCCCTGGCCTCACGAACCGGGACCAATGGGCCCATGGGTCCTGGTTCATGACTGAACCGGGACTAATGGGCTTACCTGGCCCAAACATGTGCCCTATTTTCTACTAGTGGGCCCCAAGCAATCCGGCAACGACATTTATGTGTACCTAAGGACATTAGTTGAAGAACTTTTACAGTTGTGGGACAAAAAAGGTGTACGTATGTGGGATGAGCACAAACAACAGGAATTTGACCTACGAGTGTTGCTGTTTGTAACCATCAATGATTAGCCTGCTCTTAGTAACCTTTCAGGACATACAAACAAGGGATACTACGCACGCACGCACTTTTGAGATGATACCTGATGACCCACAAGTATAGGGGATCTATCATAGTCCTTTCGATAAGTAAGAGTGTTGAACCCAACGAGGAGCAGAAGGAAATGACAAGCAGTTTTCAGCAAGGTATTGTCTGCAAGCACTAAAATTATCGGTAACAGATAGTTGTATGATAAGATAATTCATAACGGGTAACAAGTAACAAAAGTAATTAAGGTGCAACAAGGTGACCCAATCCTTTTTGTAGCAAAGGACAAGCCTGGACGAACACTTATATAAAGCAAAGTGCTCCTGAGGACACATGGGTATTACTGTCAAGCTAGTTTTCATCATGCTCATATGATTCATGTTTGTTACTTTGATAATTTGATATGTGCGTGGACCGGTGCTTTTCCTGTCCTTCATTGGACAAGCCTCCCACTTATGATTAACCAATCTCGCAAGCATCCGCAACTACGAAAGAAGAATTAAGACAAGTCTAACCATAGCATGAAACATATGGATCCAAATCAGCCCTTACGAAGCAACGCATAAATTAGGGTTTAAGCTTCTGTCACTCTAGCAACCCATCATCTACTTATTACTTCCCAATGCCTTCCCCTAGGTCCAAATAATGATGAAGTGTCATGTAGTCGACGTTCACACAACACCATTAGAGGAGAGACAGCATACATCTCATCAAAATATCGAGCGGATACCAAATTCACATGATTACTTATAACAAGACTTCTCCCATGACCTCAGGAACAAACGGAACTACTCACAAAGCATATTCATGTTCAAGATCAGAGGGGGTATTGAATATCATTAAGGATCTGAACATATGATCTTCCACCAAATAAACCAACTAGCATCAACTACAAGGAGTAATCAACACTACTAGCAACCCACAGGTACTAATCTGAGGCTTTGGGACAAAGATCGGAGACAAGGGATGAACTAGGGTTTAAAGAGGAGATGATGCTGATGAAGATGTTGATGGAGATTGACCCCATTTCATTGAGAGGATCGTTGGTGATGACGATGGCTTCGATTCCGCCCTCCCCGAGGGAAGTTTCGCCGGTAGAACAGCTCTGTCGGAGCCCTAGACTGGTTGTGCCCAGGTTCCGCCTCGAGACGGCGGCGCTTCGTCCCGAAAGCTTCTTATTGATTTTTTTTCAAGGTTAAAACCCTCCATATAACAGAAGATGGGCACCGGGGGCCTGCCAGGTGGGCCATAAGCCAGGGGCGCGCCCCCCAGGCTTGTGGTGGCTTGGTGGGTCCCCTCTGGTATTTTCTGCACACAATATTTTTTATATATTCCAAAATAATTCCCCGTAAAGTTTCAGGACTTTTGGAGTTGTGCAGAATAGGTCTGTAATATTTGCTCCTTTTCCAGCCCAGAATTCCAGCTGCCAGCATTAACCCCCTTCATGTAAACCTTGTAAAATAAGAGAAAAGGTATAAGTATTATGCTATAATGTGTAATAACAGCCCATAATGCAATAAATATCAATATAAAAGCATGATGTAAAATGAACGTATCAACTCCCCCAAGCTTACACCTGGCTTGTCCTCAAGCGAAAGCCGAAATCAAAAAATATGTCCAAATGTTTAGAGATAGAGGTGTCGATAAAAATAAAATGTGAATATGAGGGCATCATGATCATCTTTAGGACCGCAAGATATATTGTCATATAATTTCTTATGCTAAAGTGACAATCCATCACAAGGTAAAGTATGAATCAGAAACTTTATTGCAAACCAACAAACTATGATCGCAATCATCGAAGCAATTGCAATTTATCATAACGTAGGAAAGAGTCATTATAAGAGCTTTTAAGCAAGATCACATACTCAACTATCATTTAGTCTTTCACAATTGCTAACACTCACGCGATACTTATGAGTTCAGAGCTTTAGTCTGACAAAGCGAAAGATAGGGTTGGTGATTTCACCTCCCAACCTTTTACCTCGAGGTTACTGTCAACAATAATAACTTATGAATATCTACATCCGAGTGGATATATGTATTTGGATCTCCATCCAACATAAAGTGCTACTGTCAACATAAAGCGTTCTACTAGTAAATGGATTAGTACTTTTGCCAATTCGTCCCACATTTTGCAAAAAAGAAGCCCCTGCCTTTTTGGAGAATCAACTCAGAGACCAATTTGTAGGCAGATTTTTTCTTTTACAAAAAAATCCCTACTATCTCTATTAATCAATCTGCATTTCAGTTTTAAGTTAGATTTTCGTAACTCCAAATTTAACATGGTATATATGGATTTTGATTAGAAAAATATTTAAAATCTGAATATGATGTTATTTTACCAGTTAACAATAATAAAAGTGTTAGTTAAGGTGAACATATCAGTGCCTATCCGGATTAGAAATGAACATCAAAGCAAAACTAGATTAGAGAAAAAAGAAACCATAAAAAATCACACATGCACACCTCGTCAAAACCTCGTAGAAAAACAGATTGCTCATCTTATGGAGAGAGGGAGATGTCTTAGCATTGACCATATTCAAATGCATTATGATTGTGTGAGAACCGTGGCCACCATCGATGAGGGTGAAAAGGAGAATAAGCAAAAACAGAAATGAGATGCCATGTGCTGAAATAAAGGAGGTAGACCTATTGGGTTCTTAAGTCATGATTATTGGGTTAAGGGCATGTGGTGCTTTTTTCTCTCTCCTATTGCAACTCACAAACTCTTTTGCTAGTGAGAAAACAAAGAAACCAAAGTGAAATAAAAATAACCCAAAGAAAATCAATGAAAAACAAATGATTATTATTATTATTATTATTATTATTATTATTATTATTATTATTATTATTATTAAAAGAAAACGAAAAAAGAAAGCATGTACATGTACTAAATGTCGGGCACTAGCACAAAGCTAGCGACATGGGCCAGGCTAACAAGTGTTAGATTAGTTTTTCAAGTTTTGGATCTAGTTTTTCCACATTTAGAAAGTTTTTACAAGATTTGTGATTGGTTTTTTGTTGTTCTCTTTTTCCTGTTCTTTTCTATACTTTTTGTTTCTCTAATTTTCTAGTATATTTTAGATTTTATTTCTACTATTCTTTTTAAATTCCAAAGGTATTCAACATATTTTTAGAGATGTTCTAGGTTTTCTTCATAAAAGGTTCACATTTTTTATAAAATATATTTAAAATTATAAAATGTCTATATTTTAGAAAAATGTTAGAAATTTCAAAATATGTTCAACATTTTGTATTATTTTACATATTCACAATTTTATTTTAACTTTTTAGAATAAATAATATCCTTGTGTTTCGTAATTATGTTAAAATCAGTTGAAAAATAACATGAAAACGAAGAAACCAATAGAAAACAACTCAAAAGCGAAATGACAACCGCACATACGCATGCACTCGCTACAACGTCCAAACTGGGTTGGCCTAGGAACGCACAAGCATGTGCGTTTGCTCGACAATCTGTCGCAGTTAAAAGGAGCTTCACTGGACTGCAACAACAAAGATCACTTACCTTACCACCAGAACAAAAATAAGCAGACACATGTTGCATGTTTGTTCATTGGTACAAGATAGAAGCAACATACAGATGGGGAAAACCTATGAAGCTCAAATGATTTTATTCCAACTTGCTTAAGAACTAGAAGCAACATATCAACTGCAGCACCGTTCCCTGTTCCAGAACAGGTTAAACACAGCTTAAACTGAACCTCATCCAACACTCGTTCCAGAACATTTTATATGTAGAGCAGCTGCTAGAATATGCTTTTGCTTTCCACTACTTTTGCAGATAAGAGAGTAACATACTGACTATTACATTCCAGACAGATGAAAGAACACTTTTACAAAGACCGCAATCAATACGCAGCCAACAAAATACAGCAAATAGGGCTGTTCCAACCAGCAATCCGCAGCCCGTGCCTGCTTCTTCTTATTCCTCCTCTTCCTCTGCACACTCCCTCCAGAATTATTGGGGCTGGGTCTCCCTTGCGGCCATTTATCGGATTTATCCTTCTCAACTGGACTGTCAATGTCTGTTCAAAAATGTATTATTTAACAAAGAGACATTTACATATAAAAGATGGGGAAATAAATGCACATAAACTTCGCAATGGAGCACTTCTTAATTCTTATTGGAGAGGGCCTCGGCCAGAGGTATAAAACTAGTACCAAGTAAATAACAATGGACAAAACAGATGGCTACAGGTAAATAGGTAATGTACATATATAAATGACACATGGGTCATCATAACTAAGATGCAACTTGCCTCCCGTCTCAGGCACCTAAACCTGTTAATTTCGAAAAGACCAAACTAGTGAAGCATTTCCTAAGCATGGGTTTATGTACATTCATAATGGTATGTTTATTCTCACTGCACCAAAATTCTGATTTTTGTTAATTAACATTCTACTACAAACCTATGTTATATATAATAAAATTCCATGGTCCTATATCATGCTGTTTGAGATATAAAGAAATAAGAGAAAATTACATATATTGCATATATATTTGAAACCCTTTCTTTTGTCAACTTATAAAGTTTGACTTAAGGTCAAAGCTAATATGCGGAGTAAATAAAAACGGACGGAGTAAATGTCAACAGTGTTAGTACTGAAACATACATTCTCCTAAACAAGCACACACAAGAACTGACAGACAACCAAGAGTACAAAAGTACTGACAGACAACCAAGAGTACAGAAGTTCCGGTTTGAAGCAAGAGTGCAAAAAATACAGTCTTATGTTGATGCTAAATCACATGGCATGATGCAAAAAAGAATATAGTTACCATACCTGGTGTTATATTGAGGTAGTACTTGGGGAAGGTGCACGGACAGTACATCGTAACGGTGTACGACGGTTGGGTAGAAACCGGGACCAATGCCTCCAGAGTCGCACGTTTCATGTCAACAACAATTACCCAGGCTGTGTTGTCTTCCTCGTTCACCTTGCCCATCATGTAAAGAAGATCATCGTCGTGCACACTCAGGGTGGGGTTAAGGAAATACAGGTTCTTAATTTCCAGCTCTTTGGTCTCATCATTCAAAAGCTCGGGCAACAATGACAAATAACTTGGGTCAACCGAGATCTCAGCAACATCAACTGTGGAGCACCTGCCCCAATCATCCCAAGAGACCTTCCTGTTCCATGTGGTGGCCTTCCATGCTTTACCATTGGCCCTGCAATTCGGTTCATCGAATTTTATCTCGACAAACTTGATCAGATCATCGCAGCATGTTATATCGCAGAAGAATTCTGGCGCGTAGGAAGGATAACCATTCCTATCGGTGATGCAAGCCTTTACTTTAGGTAACAGTATGTATGTGATGACAGGACGCTCGTCGAACAGGTTGCTAAGAAGAAGAATACCACGCAAGAGATCAACCCATCCCAATGCGCTTTCCCCGACGGTGATCTGCTTGGAGCTGGCATGTCGATCAAACAATAACTGATCAGACTTGGATAAGTAGAGCAAGGCCTCCTTACTTCTCTTCCATGCCTTTGTCTCGGAGGAGAAGATGTAGGCATAATAATGCCAAGCCTGGTCACTAGATTCCCACTGGTGATGGAGGAATGCCACAGCATAGTGCTCGTTACCGCAAGGCAAGAGGCCAAATTGCTGGCTCATGAAGGCTTCGACCCTGGGTTTCGGGTCCGGGAGACGGTGCAGCGACGGCCTCCCGCCGGGGATTCCTCGGGCGGTGTAGACGAAGTGGTGGACGGAGTCATCGAGGGTGACGCAGAAGAGGACGAAGGCTCCCTCGGCGCAGAGAAGGAAGGGCGGGGTGTCCGAGAGATCGTCGTCTTCCAGACCAGGGCAGTGGACGGAGAAGTAGGAGACGGCGGGCGGGTCGACGAGCCAGAAGGACACCGCGACGGCTTGGCCCTCCCTCGTGCGGCACAAGGCGGTGGTCGCGTTCCGTTGGTCGGAGATGCGCGCCGTCTTGTTGAGTAAGACCCAATCGGGATAGCCGGGGCGCAGGAAGGTGGAGTCGGCGGCGCGTGGGCCGATTATGGTGGAAGGACGGATGGAAACTGTGGAGGTATCCATGGATTGACAAGAGGATTTGGGGAATTCGGCAGATTTTTGCTTTTGGCCGCGGCCTAGATTTGCAGTACGAGGAGCGGTTGATGCGGGGAGTTTGCTCTGTTTCCCTTCTAGCGTCTGCGGGGGCGAACTTGACACGAAGGTCGGGAGGGGTGGGCGCTACTTTTTGTAAGCGGAGGGGGGCCGGAGACACCTACTCGGACCATGAATCTGATTTGCATCCGACTCGGACTCAAAATCTGCCTGATATACCGAGCGCACACCCAAGCCCCGAGCGCACACCCCTCCGGGCCGTCCGATTTCCATCCTGCGCCGCGCACGTGCTCAGGTGCTACCTGGTCGGGATCCCGTCGCCGCGGAACGAGATCCTCTGACTTAGACCAATCTACTGCCGAGGGGCGTAGTAGGTCCTGCACCGTCGGTTGGCGATCTGACGACTCGTTGTGAGGTGCGCTTTTTCCTTCTCTCTCCTTTCGTGTCCACACAAACACAAGCGGCATGGGCTACAACCTGCGATATCCTTCTCGTTCAGAAATAACGGCCCATGCAGCCCAGTCTGACTCTAGCGAGGGACGCGAGGGAAAAGAGTGCGAGATGCCACAGAAAAAGGGCGCCAGCAGCAGCCGGGAGTAAAAAACGGCGCCAAAGTTAATTGGAAAGCAATCCGGCGGCCGGCTAGGATTGCTACTCTGCTGATCCGTCAATCTCAATAAGTCTCCATAGTCCTTTCTCTGAAATCTAACACCTGAATGAAACTCTGAAATTGATTGAACTTTCACCGTCAGATTACTACAGAAATTGATCAAGTTTCCCTTTTCTAATTGATGGGAAAGAAGCAACCTGCTAGTTGATCGGAAGGAGTTCCTCGGCGCCCGACGGGGGCGGCTGCTCTGCTCATCAATCTCAGTAAGTCTCCATAGTCTTTTCTCTGACATCTAACATGTGAATAAAACACTGAACTTTCACCATCAGATTACTTTAGAAATTGGTCAAATATCACTTTTCAAGAAGCAATCTGCTGAATTGTGATCAGGCATCCCTTTTCTGATGTAAGAAGTGGCCTGCTGAACTCTAACCAAACATCCTTTTTTCTGATGGAAGAAGCAACTGAGATGGAAGAAGAGGCTAATTCAATGCACTATGATCCTAATTCCAATAAGTAATTTTCTTATCCCAATTATCTCTACTATTTGTGTGTTCTCTTATAGAAATCTTTTTCTAGTACTATTAGCCCCAACATTTCCTATGCATTTCCACAAGTCTAATGTTCATGTTGCTTTTACATTACAGAGTCTAATGTTCCACAAGTCTAATGTTCATGTTGCATTTCCACAAGTCTAATGTTCATGTTGGCATGGAATTCAAAAATTCGGATGAGGCTTGGGCGTTTTGGCTTACCTATAGTGGATAAAAAGGATTTGAGGTCAGAAAAAGGTATACAAACAAAAGGCCAATCGATGGCAAGGTCACATCTTGTAGACTTGTTTGCACAAATGAGGGTCACCGAACACAAGGCAAAAGGATTATTTAACAAAATGCCCTCAAGCTGAAACTAGAACCGATTGTCAAGTCTACATGAATCTTAAAATGGATCGAAAGAAGGAAAATCTGAAAGTGTCCAAGTTGGTTTTGGAACGCAATCACACACTACACCTGCCGGAAACCTTACACCTAATGGTATCACAAACGAAAATTTCAGAGTTGCAAGCAGTTGAAATTGAAACGGCGGATGATGCAGGAATTGGGCCAAAAGCTGCACATGAATTGGCTAGTCGCCAAGTTGGTGAATCACTCAATCTTAGTTATACCCTCCATGATCACAAGAACTACTTGCGTACCAAGCGCCAATGAGAAATGTCATATGGTTAAGCAGGTAGCATGCTTAAATATTTTCAAGACAAAATTGCTGAAAACCCATCATTCCAATATGCATTGCAAATGAATTGTGAAGAACAAATAGCAAACATATTTTGGGTGGATGCTAAGATGATCATGGACTATGCACCTTTGGGTGGTGTTGTCAATTTTGACACTACTTTTGGAACAAATAAGGAGAGCAGACCCTTTAATGTGTTTGTCAGTTTCAACCATTTTAGAGAAGCTGTAGTTTTTTATGCCGCTCTCTTGTATGATAAAACATTTGCATCCTTCAAGTGGTTTTTTGAGGCATTTCTAATAGCTCACAAAGGAATGGGGCCTAAACATTCCATAGCGATCAAAATGTTGCAATGGGAAAGGTAGTTGGGGAAGTGTTTACAGAAGCATGACATGGTTCACATTATGCAAAATGTTGTCAAACATCTACATGAAGAGAAGGATGAAGAGCAGAATGAAGAGAAGAAAAGGGAGAAGAAAAAGGTAAGAAGAAAGAGAAAAATGGAGAGGAGGATGAAGACACAAGTATTCTATCAGATTTTAGGGCATGCATGTTTGAGTATGAAGACATCGTAGAATAGAACGGAAGTTTGACCTTATGAGGAAAGAAGTGAGCAAGCAAACCTGGTTGGATAGTATATATATATATAAGTTAAAAGAAAAATGGGTTGAATGTTATGTGAAGGACATCTTCACATTAGGAATGAGAAGTACACAATTGAGTGAGAGTCTGAACAATGACTTGAAAATCCATTTCAAATCTGATATTATATCATCCGGATCTTTAAGAATTTTGTAAGGGTTGTGCCAAGGTAAAGGAATAATGAACTGAATTCAGAAATTGAATCAAGAAAAAAGTTGCCTAATTTTTTTATGAGGAGACCACCACCTATAGTGGTGCAAGCTAGCAAGTTGTATACACCATGTATATTTGAAGCTTTTCAAGGCCAATATGAATTGTCTTTATCAGCTTGTACCAAAGCATTGGATGATTGTAATGAATATCTTGTTGGAGATTTTACCTATAAGGAGGAGTATAAAGTTACCGGTGATCCTTTGAAGCAAACAGTTGAGTGCAGCTGCGGGCAGTTTGATAGAATTGGGATATTATGTGGCCATGACCTTAAAATTCTTGATTTGGTGAATATCAAGTCACTACCGGCACATTATGTGTTAAAGTGATGGACACAAGAAGCACAAAGCCGAACTATACAAGAAAATATGGGAAGAAACATAATCGCAAATCCAAACATGGATGTCATTCTTGGCTACCGATATATGTCCCTCAAATTTTCAAATTTGGCACATCAAGCAGCCAACTTTCAAGAATGCATCATGTTAGTAATCAGGACACTTGACATCCTTGGTAAGCAGATTGAAGAAAAAAATAGTGCATGTACAAGCACATCTGGGTATCCATGTACTATTCCCACAAATGCCATTCAGTTCAGTTTAGGTTCTAGTTGATCAATCACTTTTTCATGCATTTCACAGATATACTCCCTGGGTTGACATCTATTTTGTTCAATGCACCTGCAATTTCTGTATGCATGCTCATTTACATTCAGCAGCCAAAGCGGGCATTATGACTTGCAAATCATTTTATTCCTGGAAGGACGTGCTCACAAATTATCAATGGCAGGTGCTATCCTCTTTAATTAACAACACCTGTTATATTCTCTCAAGTTGATCGAGCCGGTCTGCAAGTTCTTCCCGAGGCCGTCCATGGCGTGCCGCCGGAGGTCAACCCGCCAAGCCCCTGCCGGATCCTTGCCGCCCTGCCGCCTCCAGCCTCTTCCTCTACCCCTGCCTGGACCTGCCGCCCGTCCCCGGCGTCGCCCTCACCGGATGTACGCCAGCCGCCCGCCTTGGCTTCCAACGTCTACGACGCACGCAGCCGTTGGATCGGTGAGCTGCGTCGAGCCCGTGTAAATTTTGACCAGGCGCCAGTGGTTGCCTCCAGGGTGTGGGGAGGTAGAGCGAGCCACGAGCGACCGAGGATACGGCCAGTACGGGCGGCAGCGAGGCCGAACATGGCGCGCTGGGCGACAGAGTCAGCCATGGCGTGGCGGCAGGGTCGGCCATGACATGAATTCATCTCTAGTTTGGATCAATTACGGTTAATTAGACAAGCTTGTGCAAAGAGGAGTACTAGTTGGAATATGCATTTCGTACTTGGTGCAGGTGAACATCGTGAGGGTGAGCAGGCAGCTCATGTGCTTCAGTTTTCAGTTTACACTTTTTTTCTGAAAAAAAGATGTAGCGGGGAGCAGCCAGAGGCAGTAGTTTTCAGTTACAACCTTCTCTTGAAAAAAGAAGCTGCAACATGCAGCAGTTTCAAAAAATGGTGGCATAAGAACTTCTGAAAATTCTATGCAATTCTCATTTTGAATAGGAATAAATACTCCCTCCGTCCCATAATATAAGAACGTTTTTGACACTAGTGTAGTGTTAAAAACGTTCTTATATTTTGGGACAGAGGGAGTATATTTTTCGTCACTCAACTCTTTCGAAAGTATAGAAATGGTACCACAACTTCAAAACCAGCAAAACTTAGTCCTTTAACTTCTCAAACCAGATAACTTTAGTCCCTCATACCGCTTTGAGTGGTTTTATTGATGACGTGACATGATTTCAACTGATTTGGAGGGTTTCGTTGATTTAGTGGTGGCTGCCTGTCACGTGGCACTGAAGGCCATGCTCGCTAACGCCCGTCTGCTGCTGCCCTGGCTGAGCTCACTTTGAGCACGCCGAGCAGCCACGCCTAGCTGGCCGTATAGCCGCCGTAGCTCGGTCCGCGTTTACGAGATGCACTCTGGTGTCCGATGTGTAGAAGGACAAGATATGGGCTGTGCAATCTCAATGTATTGATCAGTGCACCAGGCATGTATATATAAGTACAAAGGTGGGCCACAACCTCAACTATACAAAGGAAACAGGAGGTGGGCCTTACACACAAATATACACGTACACAATATACTCAACACCCCCCCGCAGGCGAAGCGGCGCCAGTGATGCAGAGACTGGAACGGAACTCCTCGAAGGTAGAAGTCGGCAATCCCTTCGTCATCACATCGGTAAACTGCTGAGCGGTCGGCACATGGAGAACCCGCATGCGTCCAAGAGCCACCTGCTCGCGCACAAAGTGAATGTCCAGCTCGATGTGTTTAGTCCGGCGATGATGAACGGGATTGGTGGAGAGGTACACCTGCAGAGACGTTGTCGCAGTAGACAACCGTAGCCTGGGAGACGTCGTGATGTAGCTCCTGAAGTAACTGTCGTAGCCAGGTGCACTCGGCGACAGCGTTGGCCACAGCTCGGTACTCAGCCTCCGCGCTAGAGCGCGAGACCGTGGGTTGTCGCTTGGACGACCACGAGACAAGTGAAGGACCGAGGTAGACGCAGTAGCCAGAGGTGGACCGACGAGTATCGGGGCAGCCAGCCCAGTCTGCATCGGAGTAGGCCACCATCTCCAAAGAAGTGGATGCCGTAAGTGTCAACCCGAGGGACATCGTGCCGCGGATGTAGCGAAGGATCTGCTTCACGAGAGTCCAATGAGAGTCACGAGGGGCGTGCATGTGGAGACACACCTGCTGTACAGCATACTGAAGATCCGGTCTGGTGAGAGTCAAATACTGTAGAGCGCCGACAATAGAACGGTAGAAAGGAGCATCCCACGCAGGCGAACCCTCAAGAGCAGAGACCTTGGCCTTCGTGTCCACAGGAGTAGCAACAGGATGACAGTTGAGCATGCCAGCACGCTCAAGAAGCTCATGTGCATACCTCTGCTGATGAAGAAAGAAACCGTCCGGATGCCGAACGACCTCAATGCCAAGGAAATAATGTAGAGCACCCAGGTCCTTGATAGCAAACTCGTCACGCAGCCGGAGAGTAATGTGCTGAAGAACGGCTGCGAAGGAGGCTGTTAGGATGATGTCGTCGACGTAAAGCAACAAATATGCAGTCGTGTCACCGTGGCGATAGACGAACAGTGAGGCGTCCGAGCGAGTAACGCTGAAGCCCAGTGTCTGAAGAAACCCGGCGATCCGCTGGTACCAGGCTCGGGGTGCCTGCTTGAGCCCGTAAAGAGAGCGGGACAACAGACACACATGTCCGGGAAGTGAGGCATCGACGAAGCCGGTGGGTTGCTCACAATACACCTGCTCCTCAAGATGGCCGTGGAGAAAGGCGTTGGAGACATCCATCTGGTGAACAGGCCAGCCGCGGGAGACGGCAAGCTGGAGGACGATGCGGATCGTGCCCGGTTTGACAACCGGGGCAAACGCCTCAGTGAAGTCCACTCCAGCGCGCTGGCGGAAACCGCGGACCACCCAGCGAGCCTTGTAGCGCTCGAGTGTACCGTCTGAGCGGGTCTTATGGCGAAAGACCCACTTGCCAGTGATGACGTTGGCGCGAGGAGGCCGGGGAACCAGGGTCCAGGTGCGGTTCCGTTGAAGAGCATCGAACTCTTCCTGCATCGCCTCAAGCCAGTGAGGATCATGGAGGGCGGCGCGAGCGGACGCAGGAATGGGCGACGGCTCCGCGGCGGAGGCGGCGAGGACGTACTCGTCGCGCGAGTACCGGAGGCTCGAACGATGAACGCCGGTGCGAGCGCGGGTGACTGGGCCGGGCGGCGCC
>NC_041385.1:51255468-51315487 GCF_002162155.2 Triticum dicoccoides
CGGCTAGACGGCCGGCGTCGGGGCCGGCGAGGCGGCCGGCGTCGGGGCCGGCGAGGCGGCCGGCGTCGGGGCCGGCGTTGGAGCCGGCAAGGGGGCCGGCGTCAGGGCCGGCGAGGAGGCGGGCGTCGAGGCCGCGGAGGAGGAGGCCGAGCCTGCAGCGCCCGATCCCGCGGCGCCCAAGTCGGGGGCGACGGGTGAAGGCGGGGCACCGGCTGCACCGTCGGAGCCGGCCGAGGAGGCCGAGTGGGCGGGCGCCGGCAGGATGGCGCGGGGACCGCCAAAGCCCGAAGGCCGATCCACGGGCGAGACGGGATCGTCCACCCGACGAGGTCGTCGAAGGGCCGTCGGTGGCTGGCGGCGACGAGACGACAAGGGGTACCTTCTGCTGAAACGGAAACACCATCTCATCGAAGTAAACGTGTCGGGAGGTGAAAACACGATGGAAGACGGGATCATAGCAGCGGTAGCCCTTAGTGTTAGGTGGGTAGCCGAGAAAGATGCAGGCGACGGAGCGGGGTGCAAGTTTATGAGGCGCAGTGGCGGCGATGCTAGGATAGCAAAGGCAGCCGAAAATGCGAAGCCCTTCATAAGAAGGAGGTGCACCGAAGAGAAGATGGTGAGGTGTAAAGTTCCCACGAGTATGACATGGGCGGATGTTGATGAGGAGAGATGCGGTGGCTAGAGCGTCAGGCCAAAAGCGCGGAGGCACATTGGCATGAAAGAGAAGAGTCCTAACGCAGTCATTTAGAGTGCGAAGGATGCGCTCAGCACGACCGTTCTGCTGCGAGGTGTACGGGCAAGTGAGACGAAAAATCGTGCCATGTGTGGCGAGAAGATTACGAACAGCGATGTTGTCAAACTCCTTCCCGTTGTCTGTCTGCAATGCAAGAATGGGTCGACCAAACTGCGTGAGAACATAAGAATAGAAAGCGGCGAGAGTGGATATAACATCCGACTTGCGGCGCAACGGGAAGGTCCACACATAATGCAAAAAATCGTCAAGTATGACAAGATAATAAAGAAAGCCCGTATTACTTGCAACAGGAGATGTCCAAACATCACTATGAATTAACTCAAACGGGTACGATGCAACAAAGGAAGAAGGTCTAAATGGAAGATGAGCATGTTTGCCGAGGCGACATGCATGACACGAGTGATACTCGTTCTTATTACACGTGAAAGAAAAACTCCGACGTATGTGGCGAAGTGTGGCAGGATTAGGATGACCCAAGCGAGCGTGCCAAAGATCCACTCCGGTGGCGAGAGCGACAGGGGCGGCGGAAGTGGTGGAGGTGGCGGAGTGAACCGGGTAGAGCTCGTCGGGGCTGTCACATCTGTGGTGCACCATCCGCGTGCGAGCGTCCTTAACAGAAAAACCACATTCGTCAAATTCAACAGTAACCGGATTTTCACGTGTAAGATAACGAACAGAAACAAGATTTTTAATAAGTTCAGGAGAAACGAGAATATTAGACATGGATATAGGAGTGGAGTTAGATGGAAAATATGTATGTCCAATATGGGTGATGGGAAGAGAAGAACCATCACCGACGGTGATGCGGTTGGAGGTATGGACAGGATGGGCAGTGTGGAGGTTACCGGGGTACGCCGCCATGTGAGCGGTGGCGCCACTGTCCATGTACCAATCGCCGCCGCCGGTGTAGCTGGACGGGGAAGGAGCGTTTGGAGAGCCGCCAGAAGGTTCGGGTCCCACGGTGCCGGCGGGAGAGGCGACGCAGCCGTCAGGGGCAGCAGCGGGGGCCCACCTGGCGGCGGCTGCTGACCGTAGGGCGCCGCATAGGGCTGCGGCGCGGCGTAGTACGCCTGATGTGATGGAGGCCGAGTGCCGAGAAGGCCCGGAGCAGGGGCCCGAGGAACCGGCATGGAGTAGGCGTGGACAACGCCGGTCCATGGGTTCTGGCCGGCGTACCACGGGTCCGGCTGAGGGGCCTGCTGCTGTGGGTGGGGTGCTCCTCCCTGAGCACCGCCGTTGCCCCCTGCTTGCGGCCACCCCGGCGACCACCGTGACGACCCTCCCCCCCATTGGCCGCCGGCTGGGGTGGCGGCAAGGGGGCGGCTGGTGCGGGCGGGAATCCGGGCGGGAAGGCGAGCGCCGCCGGCTGGGGCGGCGTCGGGCGGGGCGGTGGCAGGGCCGAACCCCCGCGGGTGCCTGCGACGAGGGCGGTGTGGGTCGCGCGAGTCCGCGCCACCCGCATCCGGCGCTCCTCCAGCTTGAGGTGCGCGACCACCTTGGCGAAGGTGGGCTCCGAGATGAGGGTGAGGTTGGAGGTGGCGTTCCCGAAGTCCTCGTTGAGGCCGCCGGAGAGGGTGCTGATGAGGAGCTCGTCGCCGATCTTTTAACCGAGATCAAGGAGCTCATCGGCGAGCTTCTTGAGGCGCATGCAAAAATCATCGATGGATGAGTCAAGTTGCTGGCACCCGTAAAACTCACCATGGAGGAGGACCTTGCGCTGCAGCTGATTGTCGGTGAAGAGGCCGTTGAGCTTGGTCCAGACCGCATAGGCGTCGTCCTCGTCGTTCACCATGGTGTGGAAGAGGTCGTTGGAGATGATGAGGTAGAACCAGCGGATGATGGTGGCGGCGAGGATCATCCACTCCTCGTCGTTGATCATGAGCGCCGAGTCCACGGTGCCGTCCACGTGACCGTGTAGGAGGTACTCACAGAACACAAGCGAAAAATACCGCTTCCAAGCGGAGTAGGAGGTGGTGGTGTGATCGAGCTTGACCGGAACGCACTCATGGATGTTGAGGTCGCGGACGAGGGTGACATCGGGACTGGCAAACGGGTTGGAAATGGTGGACGAGGAGGAGCTCATGGCTGGTTCGGCGCGGGTGGAGGAAGACGTGGGCGGGTGCGGCGCGGGTGGAAGGAGGAAGGGGCGGCGCGGCGCGGGTAGAGGGGAAGGGGGGTGTGTGTCGCGAGGGAGGGTTGCGGAAGCGGGGACCCGCGGCGACGGCGGCCTCGGAGGGAGGCGGCGGCGGCGGCGAGCGAGGCGGAGGGAGGGGCGGCGGTGACCAGCGGCGGCGGCGGCGGCCGGAAGGAGGGCGGCGGCGGTGGCGGCTGGTGACGGCGGCGTGGAGGAGCGGCGGCGGCGGCTAGGGTTAGGATCGTGCTGCGATAGATACCATGTAGAAGGACAAGATATGGGCTGTGCAATCTCAATGTATTGATCGGTGCACCAGGCACGTATATATAAATATAAAGGTGGGTCACAACCTCAACTATACGAAGGAAACAGAAGGTGGACCCTACACACAAATATACACGTACACAATATACTCAACACGATGGGCGCTGCATCTATCGAGCTACTTGTCGTGCCCGCTGCGCACTGGTACTGCTTGTGTGCGTGTCTCTAGCACAAACACTGCCAGCCCCGGCCTTGCTCACCATGTGTGTCGCCGCTTATGCTGCCGCAACCTAAGCTCGAAGCCGCCCCGACTGGTTCACTTGCCAAGCTGACCGAGGAGCCGTGGTCCAAGCCGTGGCCCAGGACGTACTAGACGGCCAACTTTGAGTGTAGAGCAAATAGGCGTGCAGGTCATCCACGGCTAGGCCGTGCTCCTTTAGTCGTGCTATCACGACCAGCAGCACAACTCTCCGCCCCTACCTCATCGTACCTCGGCTCCACGACCCGGCCACCCAGGTCCTTCCACCTCTTCTTTTCATTCTCTAGGGCGGCGACAACAACATGAGGCCGAAGAATATGCAGGTGGCAGGAGTCCACGATTGTGCATATCAATTATTTGAAAAATGCCTATTGCACTGAAAAACAGAACGAAGATGAGGACAGTGGAGAAAGAAAGAAATGATGAGGTGGCAGTCAACTTGGAATATCAGGGTCAAAACCATGCCACGTCATCAATGAAACCATCGAAGTGGTATGAAGGACCAAAGTTATCCGGTTTGGAAAGTTAAGGGACCAAAGTTTGCTGGTTCTGAAGTTGAGGGATCATTTCTATACTTTCGAGAGAGTTGAGGGACAAAAAATATACTTATCCCTTTTGAATATTACATTTCTCTATATTTTGTAAGTGATGCATAGATAATTAAGAGCATCTTCAATAGATGATGTATATTTTGGTGCTTCAAACTGGTGATGTAAAAATTTGGAGAACTAAAAAGTGTTTTTTACATCTCTGAAAAAGGTTTAACTCCAACAGATAGTCCAAAACGGAGATGTAAAAGAGCAACTAAAACAGATGGTCCAAAACAAAGATGTAAAACCGGCCGGCGGCCGCGTAGCTGCTGTTCAGCCACTGTACAACCACTGTGTGCATCAATCCGTTCTCTCCGAATGAACGCACGATCATGGACGGAACCATCGTGCTTCGGCTTCTTCCCCTTGTGCATGGCCACTAGCATAGCAATGTCCTCTTCTTCATGCAAATCAAATTCGTCGTCCGATGATGAATCGTGCACAAATGAGGAGTCAACCAAGCTCATCTACAATGCAGACAACCACAGTCAAACATACTATCCAATCCCAATTTAAATCATCAAGTTTCGTCGTTTTTTACGTTGGGGAATTTCGTCGAACACCTTGTGCGCGGGGTGGAAAAAGATGGTCGGCGGTTGGATTAGTAGTCGGTCGCAGCTGCGGGCGGCTGCGGAAGGCGGCGCAGAGGAGAATGGAGCTCAGCGGCCGGCGGAGAGGAGCTATATGGGCTGTCGGACCACCGGAGTCGGTGAATCCCGTCACGGCTGCTTCCCGAATCTGCGGTCCCGGGGCGGCTGCGAGATGCCCTTCTGCAGGGGAGGCAACGCGGGCTAGGGCGGCGGAGGGCGGCGGCGGCGATTTGGGGCGGCGATGGTGATTTGGGCGGTGCCGACAGCGATTAACGGTGGCTGGTGCTCGGGCGGGCGGGCGGTGGCGAGCGGGAAGGAAAATGAACTGGCGGTCGGTCGTTTCACGGGTGGCCGCGGTTTTACATCAGATGTATCTCGTGATGCAAATTTGCATCACGAAGTGTGGTATTTTACATCTCCGGGAGGCGGTGATGCAATTTATGGACCATGTGTTGGAGCAGCGTTTTTTGCTCCCGAAGATCCAAAAGTTAGGTATGTTTACATATGGACCGTCTATTGGAGATGCTCTAATGTATGTGTAATCTACACAGGCTCGACTAAATCAGTGTTCTCCCGTTGTGGTTTTTTCGGGCTGTGGAGCTTTTTTCAGAGAAGGTAGGTTGCAAGGGATGAGCATTTTTTCGACTAAAATGCATGAAACCACAATTTTAGCGTCATAACTCTCGAAAAATCACCACTTTACAAAACGTGACACTTTGCACCATGCTGAAATTTTTGACAGTGACAAAAAATACTGAACCGAAAAATGAGCGCGTTTTGACGTGCAAAGGGGACACATGGACGGTGCAGGAAATAACGGCCGTTAACGGCCCCGGTCGACTGAGCCAGTCGGGAGATGCCAAAAAAGGAAACATCGGCCCGCTCCTCTCCGTCACTATCTCTCACTCTCACCTTCCCTCCCGCTCTGCGTCGCCACTGCTCAACCTTGCCGGCGCCTGATAACCCACAAGTATAGGGGATCAATTGTAGCCTTTCTCGATAAGTAAGAGTGTCGAACACAACGAGGAGCTAAAGGTAAAAACAAATGTTCCCTTGAATTCTATCGACCATCGATAGAACCCTACGCACACTTTACATTTGTTTTACCTACAATAAGTATGAAACTAGAAGTACTTTGTGGGTGTAAAGGAATAGGTTTGCAAGATAATAAAGAACATGTAAATAAAAGTTAGAGGCTGTTTAGATAAAGAAACAATAAATTAGTTTTAGTAGAGAGTTTTTTGTCACAAGAAAGTTATATGTCCCTAGTCAATCGATAACTAGATTGGTAATCATTATTGCAATTTTATATCAGGGAGAGGCATGAGCTAACATACTTTCTCTACTTGGATGATATGCACTTATGATTGCAACTCTAGCAAGCATCTGCAACTACCAAAGATTATTAAGGTAAAACCCAACCATAACATTAAGTATCAAGTCCTCTTTACTCCCATATGCAACAACCCACTTACTCGGGTTCGTGTTTCAGTCACTCATGCAACCCACTATAAGCGAATCATGAACATAATACAACACCTTACAGCATGAATCCCTCATGCTTGCGCGACTCGAAGGGCACCATAGGACAGCACCAAAGTAAAACACGCAACTCAAACCAGTCATGATCATCAATCAACCCATAGGACAAAACGGATCTACTCAAACATCATAGGATAGCCACATATCATTGGATAATAATATATAGCGTTGAGCACCATGTTTAAGTAGAGATTGCAGCAGGAAGAAGAGGTGTTACACCGCTGCATAGAGGGAGAGAGAGTTGGTGTTGCTAGCGAAGGTTTGGAATCATGTCAATGAAGATGATGCTAGCGAAGATATTGCATTTCAAGAGGAGGAAGCTACCAATGTTTCCATAGATGAAACTTTTGAAGGCAAGATCTCGTGTCGATATGATGTTCAACTAGAAATTGTTACTGGTCCAGAAGAGTTGGCATCTTTGAAGGAGAGCCATGTCTCTCAGAATAATTTTGAAGAGGAACCAGAGTAGTAGAATAATTATGTGTTATATCGGGTTACATGTCTCCTATTTCAAGTTATGTTAGACTACATACTGTTGGAACTATGCCCTAGAGGCAATAATAAAATGGTTATTATTGTATTTTCTTGTTCATGATAATTGTCTATTGTGGATGCTATAATTGTATTAACTAGAAACCGTAATACATGTGTGAATACATAGACCACAACATGTCCCTAGTGAGCCTCTAGTTGACTAGCTCGTTGATCAATAGATGGTTATGGTTTCCTGACCATGGATATTGGATGTCATTGATAACAGGATCACATCATTAGGAGAATGATGTGATGGACAAGACCCAATCCTAAGCATAGCACAAGATCGTGTAGTTCGTTTGCTAAGAGCTTTTCTAATGTCAATTATCATTTCCTTAGACCATGAGATTGTGCAACTCCCGGATACCGTAGGAATGCTTTGGGTGTACCAAAGCTGACAACGTAACTGGGTGTCTATAAAGGTGCACTACAGGTAGCTCCGAAAGTATCTATTGAGTTGGCACGAATTGAGACTGGGATTTGTCACTCCGTATGACGGAGAAGTATCTCTGGGCCCACTCGGTAATGCATCATCATAACGAGCTCAATGTGACTAAAGAGTTAGTCACGGGATCATGCGTTATGGAACGAGTAAAGAGACTTGCCAGTAACGAGATTTAACGAGGTATTGCGATACTGACGATCGAATCTCGGGCAAGTAACATACCGGTGGACAAAGGGAATTGTATACAGGATTGATTGAATCCCCGACATCGTGGTTCATCCGATGAGATCATCGTGGAACATGTGGGAGCCAATATGGGTATCCAGATCCCGCTATTGGTTATTGGCCAGAGAGGTATCTCAGTCATGTCTGCATGGTTCCCGAACCCGTAGGGTCTACACACTTAAGGTTCGGTGACGCTAGAGTTGTAACAGGAATAGTATGTGGTTACCGAAGGTTGTTCAGAGTCCCAGATGAGATCCTGGACGTGAGATGAACTCCAGAATGGTTCGGAGGTGAAGATGGGTATATTCGACGAAGGGTATTGGAGTCCGGAATTGTTTCGGGGGTACCGGGTGATGACCAGTGTGATCGAAAGGAGTTTCGGAGGCCCCGACAAGTGTTGGGGGCCTTATAGGCCAAGGGGAGGGGGCACACCAGCCCACTAAGGGGTTGTGCGCCCCTTCCACCCCCATCTCACATAATCTGGAGAGGTGGGGGCGCCACCACTAGGGCAGCCGCCCCTCCCGGCTTGGGGGCAAGTTTCCTAGGGGGTGGAGGCGCCCAAACCCATCTAGGGGTTCCCCTGGCCGCCGCCCCCTCACCTAGATCCATCTAGAGGGGTCGGCCCCCTCTCCCCTTCCCCCTCTATATAGTGAGGGTTGGGAGGGCATCCAAACTCTTTCCCTGGCGCAACCCCTCCTTCCTCATACATCTCCTCCTCCTCCGTAGTGCTTGGCGAAGCCCTGCTGGAGAACCATGAGCTCCACCACGACCACGACGTCGTGCTGTCAGAGTTCTCCCTCAACTTCTCCTCTCCCCTTACTGGATCAAGAAGGAGGAGACGTCCCCGGGCTGTACGTGTGTTGGACGCGGAGGCGCCGTCCGTTCGGCGCTAGATCGAATCTTCCACGATTTGAATCGCTGCGAGTACTACTCCATCAACCGTGTTCTTGTAACGCTTCCGCTTAGCGATCTTCAAGGGTATGAAGATGCACTCCCTATCTCTCTCTCTCTCACTCGTTGCTAGTATCTCCTAGATTGATCTTGGCCAGGCGTAGGAAAATTTTGAATTATTAATATGTTCCCCAACACATACATGCACATGCTCCTTTTTAAATCTCCTCTACTGCATACTAAGAGAGTACTAGTTGAGTGTTTAGGTATTTCTATGCGGCACTAGCTAGAGCTCAGAGAGGAATGACCATGCTACCCTGTTTTCTGTGATATTTGACTGGCAAACAATGTGACCTATAGTAGATGATGCACTATTATCAGGGTTGTAGTAATTTAAGACTGGCATTCAAAGTTGTTATTGTTGCATTATACTAACAGTGAATTTGGGTACTTTCAAATACATTATTATGTTGTGATACATCTCCAACATATCTATAATTTTTGATTGTTCCATTCTGTTATATTATCATTCTTGGATGTTTTACCATCATTTTATAAAAACATTATATCATTGTTTTGGACTAACCTATTGACATAGTGCCCAGTGCCAGTTGTTGTTTTTTGCTTGTTTTTTACTTCGCAGAAAATCAATACCAAATGGAGTCCAAATGCAACGAAACTTTTTGGAGCTTTTTTTCTAGACCAGAAGGAATAACTTGGGACGAAGAGTAACGGAGGCATGCCCCGAGGGGGGCACAACCCACCTGGGCGCGCCTGGGGGCCCAGGCACGCCCTGGTGGGATGTGCCCACCTTGGTGGCCTCCTACACCGCCTCTTTGCTCTATAAATAGCCCAAAAATCCAAAAACCCTAGGGGAGTCGACGAAACACAATTTCAGCCACCGTAAGTTCCAGAACCACGAGATCCAATCTAGACACCATAACGGAGGGTTCATCATCCTCATTGGTGCCTCTCCGATGATGCGTGAGTAGTTCATTGTAGACCTACGGGTCTGTAGGCAGTAGCTAGATGGCTTTGTTGGTGAACGCAATAATTTCAAAAAAATTCCTACGATCACGCAAGATCTATCTCTAGATGATGCATAGAAACGAGAGGGGAGAGTGTTATCTACGTACCCTCGTAAACCGAAAGCGGAATCGTTATGACAACGCGGTTGATGTAGTCATACATCTTCACGATCCGACCAATCCTAGCAACAAAGGTACAGCACCTCCGTAATCTGCACACGTTCAGCTCGATGACGTCCCACGAACTCTAGATCCAGCTGAGGTCGAGGGAGAGTTTCGTCAGCACGACGGCATGGTGATGGTGATGATGAATTTACTGGCGCAGGGCTTCACCTAAGCACTACGATGATATGACCGAGGTGTGTAACTGTGGAGGGGGGCACCGCACACGGCTAAAACAATTGTCAACTTGTGTGTCTATGGGGTGCCCCCTCCCTCGTATATAAAGGAGGGGAGGAGGAGGCCGCTGGCCAAAAAGGGGTGCGTCAAGCGGGAGGACTCCTACTCCCAGTAGGAGTAGGTCTCCCACCTTTCCTAGTCCAAGAAGGAGAAGAGGGGAAAGAGGAGAGGAGAGAAGGAAGGAGAGAGGGCGCCCCCCTTTCCTTGTCCATTACAGACTGGGAAAGGGGGGGGGGGGCGCCCGACCTCTGGCCGGCCCTCTCTCTTCTCCAGTAAGGCCCACTAAGGCCCATTAATCCCCTGGGGGTTCCGGTAACCCTCCAGTACTCCACTTTTATCCGAAACTTCTCTGGAACACTTCAGGTGTCTGAATATAGTTGTCCAATATATCAATATTTATGTCTCGACCATTTTGAGACTCCTTGTCATGTCCGTGATCACATACGGGACTCCGAACAATCTTTGGTACATCATATGACATAAACTCATAATACCAATCGTCATCAAACGTTAAGCATGCAGACCCTATGGGTTCAAGAACTATGCAGACATGACCCAGACACGTCTCTGGTCAATATGCAATAGCGGAACCTGGATGCTCATATTGGTTCCTACATATTCTACGAAGATGTTTTTTGGTGAAACCGCATAACAACATACGTTATTCCCTTTTTCATCGGTATGTTACTTGCCCGAGATTCGATTGTCGGTACCATTATACCTAGTTCAATCTCGTTGCTGGTGAAAGTGCGTTATGTCGACTAGAGGGGGGTGAATAGGCGATTTTTATGAATTCTTCACTGAGGAATTTGCCGGTGAGGAAATTCCTAAGCGAAGTACTATTAGCAGCGGAATAAGTACTCAGAACTAAGCATAACATAATACAAGCATGGTCATCATGATGAAATGAAGACTAGCACAGAGTACAGAAAGCGTAATCACAGGATAACACAAGATGAAGACAAACAGACTGAAGAAATTGAACTAGGAAATTTAGAAAGTCTTCAGTCAAAGTCTTCAAACACAGATATGAACAAACACTCAACACAGTAATGAGGAAATGAAAGGGTTGAGCAAATAGAACCAGTTAGGTTGGTGAAGACAATGATTTGGTAGACCAGTTCCAACTGCTGTCTCAGTTGTACGTCTGGTTGGAGCGGCTGAGTATTTAAACTCGAGGACACACAGTCCCGGACACCCAGTCGCTGAGCACATAGCTCAGGACACCCAGTCCTCACCGTATTCTCCTTGAACTAAGGTCACGGAGACCTCGTCCAATCACTCGTGGTAAGTCTTCAGGCGACTTCCAAACCTTCACAGACTTGGTCACTCAGCGATCAACAATTCTCTTGGATGCTCTAGACCTTGACGCCTAACCATCTGGAAGAAGCACAGTCTTCAAAGTTAACAAGCGTCGGATCCACGCAGGATCAATTTCTTCAGTGATGCTCAATCACTTTGGGTTTGTAGGGGTTTGGTTTTGGGTTTTCCTCACTTGATGATTTCTCAAAGTCCTCGGAGGATGGGTTGCTCTCAAATGACAAGTGTCAAGTTCTCTCGGAGCAGCCAACCAGCTAGTGGTTGTAGGGGCGGCTATTTATAGCCTAGGGAGCAGCCCGACATGATAAGACATAAATGCCCCTCAATAATATGACCGTTAGGTAGATAAGATATTTTGGGATAGCTGGAGCGTAGCACAGCAACGGTCGGAAATTTGACTCTCAAATTCCTCAGGGCTATCATGTTCCTCACTGTGTAGGTAATTCGCACTGACGAATTCCTAACTCCTCAGTCAGAACAAATTCATCAGCGACCAGAAGAACTTCGTCTCTGTCACTGAAGAAAGTGACTGAACTGTATGAGATTTCCAAAGGCTTCACTTGAAGGGATTGGTAGGTGTAGGATTTTGAGTTGAGCATCACATGGAAATTTTCCTTAGTATTTCCTCGACCCCCTTTAATAGCACGGTGTTTCCTATGACTCAAGAAAGAGAAAATGAAACTACGAAAACAAAAGTCTTCACGCTTCATGTTCCACAAAATGAATACCAAGTCTTCAAGGGCACACCAATTTCTTCACTTTCAAAGTCTTCAAAAAGTCTTAGAATATCAGAGTCTTCAGTTGAAGAACTTCATTTTTAGGGGTCGACTTTCTCTGTAAATATCAAACTCCTCATAGACTTATAGACCTGTGTACACTCACAAACGCATTGGTCCCTTAACCTATAAGTCTTCAATACACCAAAATCACTAAGGGGCACTAGATGCACTTACAATCTCCCCCTTTTTGGTGATTGATGACAACATAGGTTAAGTTTTCAACGGGGATAAACATATGAAGTGTATACACTGATATTGAGGAATTTGATTACAAGATATAGTAGAACTCCCCCTGAAGATGTGCATAGTGAGGAATTTGCTTTTGAGGCAATGCACATTTGAAGAGTTGAATCATGGAGATCTCCCCCTATATCTTGTAATTCATACACACATTTGATATATAATATGAAGAATTTGAAATGCATGATGAAATATGGTGCCTGGTGTGATTCAGCATGCGTGCAATGTCATTAACGAGGAATAAGCATGCAAAGCATAATGCAACAAAAGTATCAGCACACCATCGGGTTTAAGATTACAACTCGATCCAAATAAAAGTTTCAGAAGAACGAGAGTTGTAACTTAAAAAAATGCCCTTAATATAGACCCGCTTGAAGACTAACTCAGATTTCTCCCCCTTTGTCATCAAATGACCAAAAGGATTGAAACTGAGGACTAACGCCCCTGAAGAATCTCAAGTCGATGGAGGAGCGCCAGCATTGTCGGGGTTGTTTGTTGTAGCAGGGCTTGCCGTAGTGTCGTCTAAATCTTCATACTCATCAGTGTCACGCGATGAAGAATAAGAGCTGGCCACCAAGGAAGGAACTTTGACCTTCTTGAATTTCTTCGGTGGAGGTGCAGACCAGTCAAATTCTTCCTTGAGACCCATATTCTTCAGATCTGCAGCGCTGTAGACATGAGAGAGAACAGCCCATGTACGGTTGAAGTTTTCATGTAGGTAGTATTGGTTTTTCTTCACTGCATTGTGTGTTGAGGTCATGTTGTGAAGAATTGAGCCAAACTGACGCTTGACCCATTTGTGATTGCGATCAACCTTGTGATGAAGACTGAGGAGTAACACACGGTCAGTCATCACCGTGGGTGCTGTGGCTTGAGGATTTTGCTTGGCTGAGGTATTAGCGGCAGAGTCATGTGTGGCAGAGTCGTCATTGGTAGAGTAAGAGGCAGCCTTGCGAAATTGACCATCCAATGGACGAATGCCTTCATCGATCACAGCAGTGGCCTTGCCTTTATCATCAGCTGATGAAACTGTTCGTTTGAGGACTTCAATGGGAGGCAAGTAGCTACCGTGGTTCAGAGTGTCAGCTTTGTAATTCAGTGAAGATCTTGCCCTGATGAATCTCATAATCCAAGGAGCATAGGGCTTCAGCTCGAATGGTGACATAGCAATATTGGCCAGAGTCCTCATGAAGAAATCATAAAAGTTGACGGGAACGCCATGAATGATGTTCAAAAGCATATTCTTCATGATGCCAACGACTTCTTCATCATTTGAGTCGTGGCCTTTGATAGGACTCATTGTCTTCGTCAGAATTCGATAGATAGTCCGAGGCACATACAATAATTCCTTGACGAGGAATTTGGTTCGTGGGGCCTGCCTTGGCTTCAAAGGCTTCATCAGCACTTCCATATAGTGATTTGAAAGTTCTGGTTCTTTGTAGATACAACGAGCACCATCAAGTGGAGGACTGAGTGGTAGAGCACGAAGCAATTCAGTTGCTGGTGCCTTGTAGTGAGTATTTTCAGACATCCAGTCTAATACCCATGAGTTCACGTCTTTAGCGTCTCCGGTGATGTGCAGAGTTGCATAGAATTGAAGAATGAGTTCTTCATTCCAGTACAGATATCAGTGCAGAAAATCAGAAGTCCTGCGTCGTGAAGAACACTGAGGACTGGCTGAAAGCCGGGCAGAGACTCCATGTCCACATGAGGAATATGTGCATGATCGAAGACTTTGTCTTTGTCAAACAGCACAGAGGAATAGAAGTTGGCTTGACTAGCAGTCCAGAAACGCCTCTTCCTTATGCGAGCAGAATCATATGGATTATAATCAGTGAAGAATATGTGCTCGGCAAAGAAGTCTTCAGCCTTGAACTTTTGCTTTGTGGAGAAGGGATCCTTTGGCTTTGGCAGTGGAGTGTCAGTGAGTTGCATCACGACCTCAGGAATCGCAATCTCAGGTTCTTCAGACTGAGGAATTTCTTGTTCCTCAACAGGTGCAGTCTGAGGATCAGCAGCAGCAGGTTCATCAGCACTAGTGGCTGGAATTTCTTCATGGACAGATGAAGTGGGATGAGTTTCTTCAGAGCCCATTTGAACAGTTTGTGCAGGGGACTGAGGTATCTGTTGGAGTGGGGGTGAAGAGTGGAGAATTTGGATGTTAACTTTCCCAAAAGTCATCGTTCATCACTGGCGTTGTGCTTCCAATATCCACATCTTCTTCAAGTTCCTCAACATCGGCCTCTTCAGCTGTGAACTGAGGCATAGGCGAGGAAATGATTGGGGTTGAAGGGATTGCTTCCACTTCAATTTCTTCATCAATCTGCTCTGACGAAGCAGCAGAATGATTTTCTTCATCAGATCCGCTTGGGATCTCATAGTCTTCTCCAAAAGGAACAAGGTCCTTTGATGGCATGGAGGAAATCGAAACGGCATCAATTGGATTTTCGAGTGAGCTGGTCGTTGGCTTCATTTTCTTCGCAGCCGAAGAGTTTGACACAGCTGATGCCTTCCTTTTCTTCACTGCAGCTCGCTCTGCAGCCTTGGTCTTCTTCACATCGAATGCACATGGAAGAATTGGAGTTGGTGTAGGTGCAGGAGGAGCTGAGGAATTTGGTTGATTTTCTTCAGGCGCAACTGATGCAGTTGCCCTGACTTCTTTAGTTTCTTTAGGCGCACCACTAGTGGATGCCCTCGCAATTTCTTCAGTGGCTGGAATGGGATCATCAGCCCTGAACTAGCATTTTCATCAGCAGCCTGAACATCATCAGCGGTGCTGGCATGTTCTTCAGTCGGCTGAGCTGAGACTCCAGCCTGAGGAATTTCATGTTGCATTGGGGCAGCAACATTGGTGAATTTCTTCGTCAGGTTGACGAATCTGACTTTGGCTCCTTGCCAATCAGCATAGTAGGCATCAAAGTCATTGCTGATGGCTTGAATTTCAGACTGAGCCTGGAGAAGTTCCTCAGGTGTCATTCTGACAACGTTTTTCTTCAAGAGCTTCTCCTTTCTGTATTGAGCTTTCTTAATCTCTCTTGCCTTTTCAAACTTCCATTTCTCTTCAGTGATGAAATGGGTCAACATATGACTTTGTCCAGCGGTCAGATGAAAATCAGGCATGGGGGTGTTTGGATCCTTGTGCCAGAGATCGATATAATCGAGGATTTTCCTCGGATCCAACAGCAGTGGCACAGATGTGCCTTTGGCTCTAGCGGCCTTCACCTGTCTGTCTCTGATGATTTCTGCAAGTTCATCATCAGAAGCTTCATCATCAGAAGGCACATGGAATGCTACCTGTTTCTTCTGTGTACTTGGCTGAGGACCTCGTCCAGCTGTTGCTTTGGTCTTCAGCAGAGTCGGGCCAGATGATGACTTTGGTGCAGCTGAGGAACTTGCTGAAACACCAGAGGCAATCGAGAAACCAGCAGTCCTTTGACATGTAGTTAGATGCATAGGAGCTGAGGACTTTGAAGGAGCAGTAGCAGGGTGAGGAATTTGCCGTGGGGGCGCTGCTGAGGAACTTGGCCGTGAGGGCGCTGTTGGTGAAGCACTTAGCTTACGAGCAGGCTTCTTTGGCATGGATTTCCTCGGTTTGACCGAGGCCTCAGTAGCAGTAGCAGTGGCCGAATCCTCATTGAATTTCTTCACTGGCTGCTTGGCTTGTCTTGCCAATTTAGCTTGGCGCTTAGCCCATTCTTCAGGAAAGTCCTCACCACGTTTGATGCTTGTGGGATCAGCTACTTGGCCAGGTGCCAATGGATCTCTTGGGCATGGAGGATTGAGGGCGAATTTCTTCATGTACTTTGGAGTCACATATCTGTATTCCCTCCATTCCCTTGCCCATCTCCGTTCAATCTTCTGAATGCGCACCTTGCGCTGATTTTTGTTTTCTTTGCCAAATTTTGCTTCATCAGGTGTGCAGTAGTCAGCATAAATTTCCTCAGGGATTTCAAATGCAGTCATAACCTCAGGTTTCTTTCCTCCTTTCTGCGGCTTCTTACCTTCTGCCATATTCTTCAGTTGAGGAATTTGAACAATTGAGTTCTCTGAAGAAGTATGCAGTTTTTCTTCGAGGAACGCTGCAAGTGAGTTAAGTTGATGAGAACCTAGTGATTCAGCAGCAGACATGAGTACCTATGAACAGAGTATAGGTGCAAGGAATTTGGAGAGGTCATATGTGTTCTGAGAAGGTTTTTCGAAAAGAACAAGTTTTGAGGAATTTGACCAGATGAACCTTGAGGAATTTCACTAAGCGTTCTTGTCTTAGGTTCCAGAGTTGTACAGATCGAAGATCCACATAATTAGGGAATCTTGAAGAAAATGATTGCTTAGAGAAACAGTTCAAGATCATATGATGTGTGTGGTGTTCATATGTGAGAAGATTTGAAGAATAAACACCTTTGAAGATTTTCAGGAAAGCTTGAGAATCAAAGCGAGTAATAAAAGTAACTTTTAATTACCCGAAGTGAAGAACACGACGAACTGAGAAGAACAGATGGGAAGTTCGTCAGGTTAGATCTTCCTTGCCCTAACTCGGCGGAGGAAGACAGCTACGGCGGCGGCGGAGTGAAGATTTCCGTGGTCGGCGTGAGTACGACGGCGACGAGGTCGAGGCAGCGAAGCTCTTCCTCACCGGCGACGATGGAGTAGAGGCGGCGCTAGGGTTTGAGGAGCTCGAGTGAGAGAGTAGCGATCGAGCGGAGTAAATGAAGTGAGGAAGGGGAGAGGGGTATTTATAGACACGGTGAAAAACTGTTCGCCCGAAGATTTGGGACGAGCATGCCCCTTCCCTTTCTCCTTCACGCGACATGTGTCACCCACGTACTGTGTAGTGGAGATCGTGTAAGATCGTGGGTGAATAGAATAATGCATCGTGGGATGCGGAACAGTTTGAGCGGCAAAACCGAAAATTTGGATAAGATTTGTTTTAAAGTTTCGTTCGCAATTTCTTCAGCTGACAAGGACACAATGAAGATTTTGAACGAGTTTCAAATAGAACACACATGAAGAATTTGTGAATAGATTGGGTTGAGTATAGCATAGAGGGGGAAGGGTCTGATCACATTCACTTAGCAGAAAAAGCAACTTGAAGAAATAGCTATAAGTGAATGCTGTAGAGGACATAAACTCATATATATATATATATAGCCAATGAAGAAAAACGAAGGGAACAATGAAGATTTTGCAAAGTTGAAGAATTTGAAAAACTGAAGAATTTCAAAACAAAACAAAAAAAATCTCAAATTGAAGATTTTCAACTTTTTGTGGTGGCGTGACCCACCGTATAAGAATGATGATTTCAGACACCGCGTACAATTGTCGTGGGGTTCTGCGAATCAAATTCTTCATTAATTTCTTCACACTTAGAGTGTTATTCTTCATTGATTGAGGAAAAACTTTTCTTCATGTGTTGCACATCTAAGTCATCAGTTTTGCATAAGTGTTAGGATGTGTGTCCTTTTCAAAGAACACTCGAAGATTCTAAGATATTTAGCTCACACCGCAACTTGCTAAATCTCTTCTCATCCAAGGGCTTAGTGAAGATATCAGCTAGCTGTTCTTCAGTCTTCACGTGCTCGATGGAGATGTCGCCCTTCAACACATGATCACGAAGAAAATGATGACGAATCTGAATGTGCTTTGTCTTCGAGTGCTGAACTGGGTTGTGAGCAATCTTGATGGCACTCTCATTGTCGCAGAGGAGAGGCACATTCTTCACGTTAATGCCATAGTCCTTGAGTGTTTGCTTCATCCAAAGCAGTTGAGCACAGCAAGAGCCAGCAGCAATGTATTCAGCTTCCGCAGTAGACAGTGATACCAGTTCTGTTTCTTCGAGGACCAACAGACCAAAGATCGTCCGAGGAAATGACAAGTGCCAGAAGTTGACTTGCGGTCCACATGATCACCAGCATAGTCAGAGTCAGAATATCCAATGAGATCAAAAGCAGAGCCCTTGGGGTACCATAATCCTAGTGTTGGTGTGTGAGCTAGATATCGAAGAATGTGCTTCACAGCCTTATGGTGTGATTCCTTCGGTGCAGCTTGAAATCGGGCACACATGCAAAAACTAAGCATTATATCTAGCCTAGATGCACATAAGTACAATAAAGAACCAATCATGGAGCGGTATACCTTGTGATCGAAGTCAATACCATTTTCATCAGTGCATAGATGGCCTTTTGTGGGCATAGGAATTTTGACGCCTTTGCAATCTTGCATGTCGAATTTCCTCAGTACATCTTTGAGGTATTTCTCCTCAGATATGAATATGCCATTGCACTGTTGACGAATTTGAAGACCTAAGAAGAATTTCAATTCTCCCATCATAGACATTTGATATTCTTCACTCATCATATAGGCAAATTCATCACTATAACGTTGGTCAGTACAGCCAAAGATAATATCATCAACATATATTTGGCACACAAACAGTTCACCATCATAAGATTTAGTAAAGAGAGTAGGGTCGAGTGAACCGGGTGTGAAGCCATTCTTCACGAAGAATTCCTTCAATGTATCATAGCACACCCGAGGGGCTTTCTTGAGGCCATAGAGGGCCTTATTAAGTCTGAAGACTTTGTCAGGATTCTTTGAATCTTCAAAACCTAGGGGTTGAGCAACATATACTTCTTCCTCAAGCTTACCATTGAGGAATGCACTTTTCACATCCATTTGATATAAGATGATATCATGATGATTAGCATAAACAAGTAATATGCGAATAGCCTCAAGTCTAGCAACAGGTGCAAAAGTTTCATCGAAATCAATTCCTTCAACCTGTATGTAGCCTTGAGCTACCAGTCGTGCCTTATTCCTTACCACAAGGCCATTTTCATCTTGCTTGTTGCGGTAGATCCACTTTGTGCCAATGATATTATGCTTGCGAGGATCTGGACGTTTGACCAGTTCCCAGACATTGTTGAGCTCGAACTGATGTAATTCTTCTTGCATAGCCTGAATACACTCCGGCTCCAAAAATGCTTCATCTACTTTAGTGGGCTTTCTTTTGCAACGCGAGGATGAGCTGGTTGTCGTCGAGGTATTTGATCATTTTTCCTCAGCACCATTGTCTTCAGCATTATCTTCAGGTGCGTCAGCTCGACGTTCTTCGCGTACTAGAATGAATTCTTCAGCAAATTCTTCAGTAGGAATGACATCCTCAGTTGCCTTGAACTTGATAGAATCCTCAAGTGCTGGTTCATCTAACACAGAAGGTAGGTGCTCTCTTTGCGAGCCATTAGTTTCATCGAACCACACATCTACAGTTTCAACAATCTTGTGAAGAGCGATGTTGAAGACTCTGTAGGTGTGCGAGTCCTTTCCGTAACCAAGCATAAAACCTTCATGTGCTTTCGGTGCAAATTTAGAATTGTGATGAGGATCTCTAATCCAACATTTTGCACTGAAGACTTTGAAATAACTCACATTGGGTTTCTTGTCAGTGAGGAGTTCATAGGCCGTCTTCTTGAAGAATTTGTGAAGATATACTCTGTTATGATGTGGCACGCAGTATCAATTGCATCGATCCAAAAACGATGAGGCGTTTTGTATTCATCAAGCATAGTGCGAGCCATCTCAACAAGAGTTCTGTTCTTGCGCTCCGCGACGCCATTTTGCTGAGGAGTATAAGGAGCAGATAGCTCATGAGTAATACCAAGTTGATCAAGATAGTCATCAAGACCGGAATTCTTGAACTCAGTTCCATTGTCACTTCTGATGTGCTTGATCTTCACACCAAAGTTGGTTGAAGCCTTCGAGGAAAATCGTTTGAAGACTTCCTGCACTTCATGTTTGTAAGTAACAATGTGTACCCATGTATATCGAGAGTAATCATCAACAATGACAAAACCATATAGAGATGCAGCATTAGTGACTACTGAGTAATGATTAGGTCCAAAGAGGTCCATGTGAAGCAATTCGAATGGACGAGTAGTGGTCATGATAGTCTTCGCTGGATGCTTGGCCTTGGTCATTTTTCCAGCTTCACAGGCTCCGCATAAGTGATCCTTGAGGAATTTGACATTCTCAATGCCAATGACATGCTTCTTCTTCGCAAGCATGTGCAAATTCCTCATGCCTGCGTGACCAAGTCGTCGATGCCATAGCCAGCCTTCTGAAGCTTTTGCAAGTAGACACACGGCTGGTTGTGGTCCTGTAGAGAAATCAACAATATACAAATCTCCTCTCCTAAAGCCTTCGAAGACTTTGGAATTGTCAGCTTCCATAATCACAACACAGAGATACTTGCCAAAGACAACAACCATATCAAGATCACAAAGCATTGAGACTGACATGAGGTTGTATCCTAAAGACTCAACAAGCATGACTTTGTCCATGTGTTTATCCTTAGAGATCGCAACCTTACCAAGACCCAATACCTGACTTTTGCCTTTGTCAGCAAAGATGATATGCTTCAGATGTGATGGTGATAAGGGAGCATCCATCAAAAGATTCTTGTCACCAGTCATGTGATTTGTACATCCACTATCAAGGACCCATTCAGTGGTTTTGGGTTGATCATCCTGCAGATGAACTAGTGTAACTTACAATCTCATATGCTTCATCAGTGAAGAATATGATATCAAGTTCATCAGATAAATTTCATCAAGCGGTAAACAGATATAGAAGTATGAGGACGTGTGAAATGAAAGTTCATTTAATCATGGTTAGCCTGCGTCCTTTCAGGCAATTTTGTCAGGTCCCCAGCAAATTCTTCAGACGTTAAGGCACGTCTGGAGACCTGACCCTGCATAAAAGATTAGTTCTTTTTCTTCACCACCCACATCTGAAGGGGTGGCAAAGAGTTCATCATTCTGCAAGCACCATACGAGAATGGTGGCATAGAAGCCAAACCATTTCGTGTCACATAAGAGGGGTTAGGGTAAGCATATGAATAAGCAGAGAAATTCTTCGAGGACTTATGAACATAATGATTTGAAGAATAATGTGCATACTCGTAGCCCTTAGCTCTACCCTGCGAAACAGAGTTGTTAGCACGATGATAATCATATGAGGACTTTGATCCATTTGAGGAATTTGGTCCATATGAGGACTTGGATCCATATGAAGAATTAGGTCCATATGAAGAGTTTGTTCTGGGGTTCCTATTCTTCACAGGTGGTGTCATGAGGACATTCACCTGAAGACCTTCAACATAGCTTTTGGGAACCCAGATTTTCTTCATAGGGGAACCGTTCCTGCAGTTAGTCCCAACATATCTAGCAAATACTTCACCATTCTGATTTTTGAACAGTTTATAGTTGGAGTCAAATGACTCATCAGAAGAATGAGGAGATTCACATGTAAAGCCAGATAACTTGGCTGGATCAACTGGAGGTTCCTTTGCAGCAACCCATGAGGTTTTGGGGTACTGCTCAGGCTTCCAATATGTTCCATCAGCATTAAGTTTCCTCTCAAAGGCAATACCCTCTTTCCTAGGGTTTCTGTTGAGGATCTGCTTTTTGAGCACATCACAAAGAATCTGATGTCCTTTGAGGCTTTTGTACATGCCTGTCGTGTACAGTTCCTTCAGCCCTGCATCGTTAGTGATACTAGCAATGTCCTCAGATGAGGAATTAGTGATAGCTGAGGCAGGTGAAGAATTTGTAATAGTTGAAGCATTTGAACATTCAGGTGAAGAATTAGTAGATTCACGTTCAATGCACTTTAAGCATGGAGGAACAAATTCTTCTTGAGAAGTGCTGATTTGTTGAGCAAGTAATGAATCGCGCTCCTTCTGAAGATCTTCATAACTCACTCTTAGCTTCTCAAGATCTTGCTTTCTTTGAAGAAATTCATAAGAAAGTTTCTCATGATCAGATAAGAGGGTGTTATGATGACTTTGAAGGTTATCAAACCTAGACTGAAGTCTCTGAAGATTTTCAGTCAGGGCTTTAGTGCGATCCATTTCTTCACCCAACATATCATCACTTTTGTCTAGCATGTTTTGAACCTTTTCCAAGGCATGTTGTTGTTTGGTGGCAATGCAAACAAGTTTGGTATAGCTAGGTTCAATATCATCATCTGATTCATCATCATCAGATTCACAGTCACTAAATTCAGATGAGGAACATTCGGTTAGCTCGACACCCTTTGCCATGAGACATGATGCAGAAGATGATGATTCTGGTTCACAAGTCATCGTTTTGAGAGATTCCTTGAAGTCCTCAAACCAAGGATCATGACGGGTTCGATAACCTTCATAGACGTCGGAGATTCGGTCCTAGATAAGCTTTGCATTGCAAAGATGCATAATGTGCCTGAATTGATCTCTGGATAGGCAGGAATAGATGATATCCTTCGCCATGAAGTCAAGTCGAGTGTATTTGCGAATATCATCTGCGTTTGCCGACTTGCATAGACCAATTTCAGTGACGGTCCACAGCTCGCTGTCCCTTGCCATGAGGCACTTCCTCATCATGGCCTTCAACTTGGGATAATCATGACCGTCAAAGATAGGGCATGTCACTTTCTTCATACCTGCGGTCGACAGAACTAAAACTCTAGGCGGTTAAACCAAAATCACACAGAACAAGGGAGTACCTTGCTCTAATACCAATTGAAAGTGCGTTATGTCGACTAGAGGGGGGGTGAATAGGCGATTTTTATGAATTCTTCATTGAGGAATTTGCCGGTGAGGAAATTCCTAAGCGAAGGACTATTAGCAGCGGAATAAGTACTCAGAAGTAAGCATAACAGAATACAAGCATGGTCATCATGATGAAATGAAGACTAGCACAGAATATAGAAAGCGTAATCACAGGATAACACAAGATGAAGACAAACAGACTGAAGAAATTGAACTGAGGAAATTTAGAAAGTCTTCAGTCAAAGTCTTCAAACACAGATATGAACAAACACTCAACACAGTAATGAGGAAATGAAAGGGTTGAGGAAATAGAACCAGTTAGGTTGGTGAAGACAATGATTTGGTAGACCAGTTCCAACTGCTGTCTTAGTTGTACGTCTGGTTGGAGCGGCTGAGTATTTAAACTCAAGGACACACAGTACCGGACACCCAGTCACTGAGCATGCAGCTCAGGACACCCAGTCCTCACCGTATTCTCCTTGAACTAAGGTCACGCAGACCTCGTCCAATCACTCGTGGTAAGTCTTCAGGCGACTTCCAAACCTTCACAGACTTGGTCACTCGGCGATCCACAATTCTCTTGGATGCTCTAGACCTTGATGCCTAACCGTCTGGAAGAAGCACAGTCTTCAAAGGTAACAAGCGTCGGATCCACGCAGGATCAATTTCTTCAGTGATGCTCAATCACTTTGGGTTTGTAGGGGTTTGGTTTTGGGTTTTCCTCACTTGATGATTTTCGCTCAAAGTCCTCGGAGGATGGGTTGCTCTCAAATGACAAGTGTCAAGTTCTCTCGGAGCAGCCAACCAGCTAGTGGTTGTAGGGGGCGGCTATTTATAGTCTAGGGAGCAGCCCGACATGATAAGACATAAATGCCCCTCAATAATATGACCGTTAGGTAGATAAGATATTTTGGGACAGCTGGCGCGCAGCACAGCAACGGTCGGAAATTTGACTCTCAAATTCCTCAGGGCTATCATGTTCCTCACTATGTAGGTAATTCGCACTGACGAATTCCTAACTCCTCAGTCAGAACAAATTCATCAGTGACCAGAAGAACTTCGTCTCTGTCACTGAAGAAAGTGACTGAACTGTATGAGATTTCCAAAGGCTTCACTTGAAGGGATTGGTAGGTGTAGGATCTTGAGTTGAGCATCACATGGAAATTTTTCCTTAGTATTTCCTCGACCCCCTTTAACAGTACGGTGTTTCCTATGACTCAAGAAAGAGAAAATGAAACTACGAAAACAAAAGTCTTCACGCTTCATGTTCCACAAATGAATACCAAGTCTTCAAGGTCACACCAATTTCTTCACTTTCAAAGTCTTCAGAAAGTCTTCAGAATATCAAAGTCTTCAGTTGAAGAACTTCATTTTTAGGGGTCGACTTTCTATGTAAATATCAAACTCCTCATAGACTTATAGACCTGTGTACACTCACAAACGCATTAGTCCCTTAACCTATAAGTCTTCAATACACCAAAATCACTAACGGGCACTAGATGCACTTACAGCTGGCAAGTCTCTTTACTAATTCTGTAATACTTCATCCCACAAATAACTCATTAGTCACAATGCTTGCAAGGCTTATAGTGATGAGTATTACCGAGAGGGCGCAGAGATACCTCTCCGAAACATGGAGTGACAAATCCTAATCTCGATCTATGCCAACCCAACAAACACCTTCGGAGACACCTGTAGAGCACCTTTATAATCACCCATTTACGTTGTTCCTCCGGTATTCAGGAGTTGCATAATCTCATAGTCTGAGGAACTTGTATAAGTCATGAAGAAAGCAGTAGCAATGAAACTGAAACGACCATAATGCTAAGCTAATGGATGGGTCATGTCCATCACATCATTCTCCTAATGATGTGATCATGTTCATCAAATGACAACACATGTCTGTGGTTAGGAAACATAACCATCTTTGATTAATGAGCTAGTCAAGTAGAGGCATACTAGGGACTCTTATGTTTTGTCTATGTATTCACACATGTACTAAGTTTCCGGTTAATAAAATTCTAGCATGAATAACAAACATTTATCATGAAATAAGGACATAAATAATAACTTTATTATTGCCTCTAGGGCATACTTCCTTCAGTCTCCCACTTGCACTAGAGTCAATAATCTAGTTCACATCGCCATGTGATTTAACACCAATAGTTAACATCTGTATGTGATTAACACTCATAGTTCACATCGCCATGTGACCAACATCCAAAGGGTTTACTAGAATCAATAATCTAGTTCACATCGCTATGTGATTAACACCCAAAGAGTAGTAAGGTGCGATCATGTTTTGCTTGTGAGAGAAGTTTAATCAACGGGTCTGTCACATTCAGAGCCGTATGTATTCTGCAAATATACTATGTCTACAATGCTCTGCATGGAGCTACTCTAGCTAATTGCTCCCACTTTCAATATGTATCCAGATTGTGACTTAGAGTCATTTGTATTGGTGTAAAAGATTGCATCGATGTAACTCTTTACGACGAACTCTTTGTCACCTCCATAACCGAGAAATATTTCCTTAGTCCTCACTAAGGATAATTTTTTGTCCAGTGATCTACTCTTAGATCACTATTGTACCCCTTTGCAAACTCATGGCAAGGTGCACAATATGTCTAGTACACAACACATCATACTTTATAGAACCTATGACTGTGACATAGGGAATGACTTTCATTCTCTTTCTATCTTCTGCCGTGGTCAGGATTTGAGTCTTACTCAACTTTACACCTTGTAATACAGGCAAGAACTTCTTCTTTGACTGATCCATTTTGAACTCTTTCAAAAAACTTGTCAAGGTATGTATTGATTGAAAAATCTTATCAAGCGTCTTGATTTATCTCTATAGATCTTGATGCCTAATATATAAGAAACTTCACCGAGGTCTTTCTTTGAAAAAATCCTTTCAAACTCTTCTTTATGCTTTCGAGAAAATTCTACATCATTTTCGATCAACAATATGTCATTCACATATACTTATCAGAAAGGCTGTAGTGATCCCACTCACTTTCTTGTAAATATAGGCTTCACTTGAAGTCTATATAAAACTATATGTTTTGATTAACTCATCAAAGCGTATATTCCAACTCTGAGATGCTTGCACCAGTCCATAGATGGATCTCTGGAGCTTGCACACCTTGTTAGTACCTTTAGGATTGAAAAAACCTTCTGGTCGCATCATATACAATTCTTCTTTAAGAAATATCCATTTAAGGGATGTAGTTTTGACATCCATTTTTCAGATTTCATAAAATATGGCAACTACTAACATGATCAGATGGATTTAAGCATTGCTACAGTTGAGAAAATCTCATTGTAGTCAACACCTTAAACTTGTCAAAAACCTTGCGGCAAGTCGAGCTTTGTAGATAGTAACACAACTATGAGTGTTCGTCTTCCTCTTGAAGATCCACTTATTTAATATGGCTTGTCGATCATCGGGCAAGTCCACCAAAGTCCACACTTTGTTCTCATACATGGATCCCATCTCAGATTTCATGGCCTCAAGCCATTTCGTGGAATCTGGGCTCATCATCGCTTTCTCATAGTTCGTAGGTTCATCATGGTCTAGTAACATGACTTCCTTAATAGGATTACCATACCACTTTGCTGTGGACCGTACTCTGGAAGGCCTACAAGGTTCTGTAGTAACTCGATCTGTAGTTTCGTGATCATCATCATTAGCTTCCTCACTAATTGGTGTAGGAATCACTGGAACTGATTTTTGTGATGAACTACTTTCCAATTCGGGAGAAGGTACAATTATCTCATCAAGCTCTACTTTCCTCCCACTCACTTCTTTCGAGAGAAACTCCTTCTCTAGAAAGGATCCATTCTTAACAACGAATATCTTGCCTTTTGGATCTGTGATAGAAGGTGTACCCAAAAGTTTCCTTTGGGTATCCTATGAAGATGCACTTCTCCTATTTGGGTTCGAGCTTATCAGGTTGAAACTTTTTCACAGAAGCATCGCAGCCCCAAATTATAAGAAATGTCAACTTTCGTTTCTTGCCAAACCAAAGTTCATTAGGTGTCGTCTCAATGGATTTTGATGGTGCCCTATTTAAAGTGGATGTAGTTGTCTCTAATGCATAACCCCAAAACGATAGTGCTAAATCGGTAAGAGACATCATAGATCGCACCATATCCAATAAAGTGTGGTTATGACGTTTGGACACACCATTACACTGTGGCGTTCCAGGTGGCGTGAGCTGTGAAACTATTCCACATTGTTTTAAACAAAGGCCAAACTCGTAACTCAAATATTCTCCTCCACGATCAGATCATGGAAACTTTATTTTTTTGTTACGATGATTCTCCACTTCACTCTGAAATTATTTGAACTTTTCAAATGTCTCAGACTTGTGTTTCATTAAGTAGATATACCCATATCTGCTCAAATCATCTGTGAAGGTCAGAAAATAATGATACCTGCCACGAGCATCAACACTCATTGGACCGCATACATCGGTATGTATTATTTCCAATAAGTCAGTAGCTCGTTCCATTGTTCCGGAGAACGGAGTTTTTAGTCATCTTGCTAATAAGGCACAGTTCGCAAGTATCAAATGATTCATAATGAAGTGATTTCAAAAGTCCATCTTTATGAAGTTTCTTCATGTGCTTTACACCGCTATGACCCAAACGACAGTGCCACAAATATGTTGCACTATTGAGGGAGTCCTGGATTAAGGGGTCCTCGGACAGCCGGACTATTAACATGGGCCGGACTGATGGGCTATGAAGATACAAGACCGAAGGCTTCTTCCCGTGTTTGGATGGGACTCTCCTTTGCGTGGATGGCAAGCTTAGTGATTCGAATATGTAGATTCCTTTCTCTGTAACCGACCTTGTGTAACCCTAGCCCCCTCCGGTGTCTATATAAACCGGAGGGTTTAGTCCATAGAGACAACTACAATCATAATCATAGGCTACACATCTAGGGATTAGCCATTACGATCTCATGGTAGATCAACTCTTGTAATACTCATATTCATCAAGATCAATCAAGCAGGAAGTAGGGTATTACCTCCATAGAGAGGGCCCGAACCTGGGTAAACATTGTGTCCCCCGCCTCCTGTTACCATTATCCTTAGACGCACAGTTCCGGACCCCCTACCCGAGATCGGCTGGTTTTGACACCGACATTGGTGCTTTCATTGAGAGTTCCGCCGCGTCGGCACCAGAAGGCTTGATGGCTCCACCAATCATCTACAACAACGCAGTCCAGGGGGAGACCTTCCTCCCCGGACAGACCTTTGTATTCAGTGGCTTCGCACTGCGGGCCAACTCGCTTGGCCATCTAGAGCAGATTGATAGCTACGCCCCTGGCCACCAGGTCGGGTTTGGAAGTCTGAATTACGTGGCCGATATCCGTGGAGACTTGATCTTCGACGGATTCGAGCCCATGACGGCTGCTCCCTGCCACCACGATGAACATGACCTAAATCTGTCATCGGACCGCGCTCAGGAGATAGCGCTCGTAACCGCTCTGGCCATAGATCCGGAGCAGACTGCACCGTCCGAGGATGGGAAGCTCAACCCCGCCATGGAACCCGTAGACTAGCGGCGTTCGAGCCACACATAGACCCAACATCAGGCTGGGCTTGTGTCACCGGAACCTCAGATTCGTCTCCGGCCATAGGTCCCAGACCGCATGCATCCGTGACCATCGAACCTAATTGGGCCCCGATCTTGGAGTTCAGCTCCGCGGACATCTTCCAGCACTCACCATTGGGCGATGTGTTAAACTCATTGAAATCCCTCTCCTTGTCAGGGGACTCTCGGCCGAACTATATCCGTCTTGAATTGGAGGCAGATGATGAAGAATTTCGTTTCCCACCCACCACCCACTTTATAGCCACTATCGACGACTTAACCGACATGCTTGATTACGATTCCGAAGACATCAACGATATGGATGACGATGCTTGAGAGGAGCAGGAATAGGTGTTGGAAATATGCCCTAGTGGCAATAATAAAATGGTTATTATTCTATTTCCTTGTTCATGATAATTGTCTATTGTTCATGCTATAATTGTCTTGACCGGAAACCGCAATACATGTGTGAATACATAGACCACAACATATCCCTAGTGAGCCTCTAGTTGACTAGCTCGTTGATCAACACATGGTCATGGTTTCCTGACCATGGACATTGGATGTCATTGATAACGGGATCACATCATTAGGAGAATGATGTGATGGACAAGACCCAATCCTAAGCATAGCACAAGATCGTGTAGTTCGTTTGCTAAAGCTTTTCTAATGTCAAGTATCATTTCCTTAGACCATGAGAGTGTGTAACTCCCTGATACCGTAGGAGTGCTTTGGGTGTACCAAACGTCACAACGTAACTGGGTGACTATAAATGTGCACTACAGGTATCTCCGGAAATGTTTGTTGGGTTGGCACGAATCGAGACTGGGATTTGTCACTCCGTATGACGAAGAGGTATCTCTGGGCCCACTCGGTAATGCATCATCATAATGAGCTCAATGTGACTAAGTATTTAGTCACGGGATCATGCATTACGGAACGAGTAAAGTGACTTGCCGGTAACGAGATTGAACGAGGTATTGGGATACCGATGATCGAATCTCGGGCAAGTAACATACCAATTGACAAAGGGAATTGCATACGGGAATGCTTGAATCCTTGACATCGTGGTTCATCCAATGAGATCATTGTGGAACATGTAGGAGCCAATATGAGTATCCAGACCCCGCTATTGGTTATTGGCCGGAGAGGTGTCTCGGTCATGTCTGCATGGTTCCGAACCCGTACACTAGTAGAAAAAGGGTCAACTGTGAGACACATTAGTCCCGGTTTGTAACAGAACCGGCACTAATGTGTCCATTAGTTCCGGTTCCAACGGCTAGGCGGGAGGAGCTCTTTAGTACCGGTTCGTGGCAAACCTTTAGCACCGGTTCGTGCCACAAACCGGTACTAAAGAAAGTGGTGGCAAGATGTTGTCAGAGTGGGGCCCTTCCAGCACCTTTAGTACCTGTTCGTGGCATGAACTGGTACTAAAGGTCGTCCTATATAAACCCTTTGTCCACCCGCACTCTGTTCTTCCCCCTTTCCCCTCTCCCTCTCCTCTGTTCTTCCCTTCTTCCTCTCGAGTTCATCACAAAATTTGCCCCAAATTTGTCAAGATTTGCAGGCCCCCATCCATTCAATGATCACCAAGGTTAGCAACTTTGTCCTTTCATCTCTCATTGCTAGATTAGCTCTTGAATTGGTTTATATAGTGATCAATTGTGGGTTTTAGTAATTTGGGAGGAATTATATGTGGTAGTATTTGATTTATATGCAATATGAGGTCAAAATAACACTTAGTTTGCATATGTAGGTGTGGTTTACTTAGTGCCTTCTAAATCTCCGTCGTAACCACCGTCGATCGCCCGCACCGTCCCGTCGCCGGCACCACCTTGTGGTGAGCCTCTTGTTCATGAAATTTAATATAAAAAATTGATGTTTGTGTGATTTGGATATATAGTTACTCATATAATAATTATCTTACCCGTACGTTGTTTGTTATACATAGTGTCATGGTTTTGATATCCGTCCCCGTCGGCCCTCATCCTTGTTATGATTCGGATGTGGTATATTCTCTTCTAAAACTATTTGTTGCATTTCGTGTTTATGACAAATTATGCCCATCAAGTTGACATAGATATTTTTATCTAGGAGGTATGTGAACCAGAAATTCCAACCGACCCTATTGTCGAGAGGTTAAATTTAGTTGAAAGAGAAAACGAGTACTTGAAAGAAAAATTGAAAAGAATTGAGGGGGAGAAGATGGAATTGGAGTTGCATGTTGCCGATGTCGTCGATGATCACAAGATCAAGATGGAGAAAATGCGCTTGAAGATTAGAAAGATTAGAAAATATGCCATCGATAGTGAGGCTTGGTATCATTATGCTGTTGGATCAATTGTTACCTTAGTTGCGATCTTGATCGCATTTGTTGTTGCATTTAAATGCTTTAGCTAGAGAGTTATTTGTTTGTTGCATTTAAGTGTTGTATGAACTTTATGTATGAACTTGTATTAATTTGGTCTATTCGGTGTTGTGTAATGAAGATGAGCCGGCAATGGATGTACGATGACCGATGCTCTCCCCAGTTCGTTGAGGGCATGCATACTTTTCTGCTTGCGGCTGAGGCAAACAAGCGGGCGGATGGTTTTATGCCTTGTCCATGTGCTGGCTGTAAGAATGGTCGCAATTACTCTACGTTAAGAACCATTCACGTCCACCTGTTTGAGTCCGGTTTCATGCCCCACTATAATGTTTGGACCAAGCACGAAGAAAGAGGGGTTATGATGGAAGACAATGAAGAAGAACAGGACGACGACAGCTATCCTGGCCATTGGTTCCCTGAATACGATGATACAACAATGGGGGAAGAAGCTGAGCCAGTAATGCGGGAAGAAGCTGAGCCGGTAATGCGGGAAGAAGCTAAAGAAGAGGCATCAGATGAGCCCGTTGATGATCTAGGTCGGCCCATTGCCGATGCAAAGAGAAACTGCGCAAGTGATTTGGAGAAGAAGAAGTTGCAGCGCATGTTAGAGGATCACAAAAAATTGTTGTACCCAAATTGCGTAGGTGACAAGAAAAAGCTGGGCACCACACTGGAATTGCTGCAATGGAAGGCAGAGAATGGTGTATCTGACAAGGGATTTGGAAAGTTGCTGGTAATGATAAGGATATGCTTCCAAAGGACAACGAATTGCCCGAGAGTACGTACGAAGCAAAGAAGGTTGTCTGCCCTCTAGGGTTAGAGGTGCAGAAGATACATGCATGCCTAATGATTGCATCCTCTACCGCGGTGAGTACGAGGATTTGAACGCTTGCCCGGTATGTGGTGCATTGCGCTATAAGATCAGCCGCGATGACCCTTGTGATGTAGAGGGCGAGCGCCCCAGGAAGAAGATTCCTGCCAAGGTTATGTGGTATTCTCCTATAATACCACGGTTGAAACGTTTGTTCCAAAACAAAGAGCATGCCAAGGCGATGCGATGGCACAGAGAAGACCGTAAGAAAGACGGAAAGTTGAGAGTACCCGCTGACGGGTCGCAGTGGAGAAAAATCGAAAGAAAGTACGGGAAGGAGTTTGCAGATGACGCAAGGAGCATATGGTTTGGTCTAAGCGCAGATGGCATTAATCCTTTTGGGGAGCAGAGCAGCAACCATAGCACCTGGCCTGTGACTCTATGTTTGTATAACATTCCTCCTTGGTTGTGCATGAAGCGGAAGTTCATTATGATGCCAGTGCTCATCCAGCTGGTTGCAGACACGTACCATACATGAAACCTCTATTGAAGATGACCTATACTTGCTATCCCAGTTACCATCTTCGAATATAATGACTTTCAAAGGGTACGAGATAAATGGTAATACATTTTACACGATCGCCCAAGATAAGAAGAGCACCAACCAAAACAGTGGTGTCCGCTTTGATGCAGAAAACAAGACGGGAAAGGAAACATATTATGGTTATATACAGGACATATGGGAACTTGACTATCGACGTGGTTTAAAGGTCCCTTTGTTTCGGTGCAAATGGGTGAATATGACACGAGGCGGGGTAACGGAAGATCCACAGTACGGAATGACAACAGTGGATCTCAACAATCTTGCGTATGCAGACGAACCATTCGTCCTAGCCAATGATGTGTCACAGGTTTTCTATGTGAAGGACATGTCTACCAAGCCAAGAAAAAGAAAAGATAAGGAAGCGAATGCATCGTACGATGAGCCAAAGCGGCACATAGTTCTTTCTGGGAAGAGAAACATCGTGGGAGTGGATGACAAGACAGACAAGTCAGAAGATTATGAAAAGTTTGATGAAATTGCTCCATTCACAGTGAATATTGACCCGAGCATCCCGTTAAATGATGAAGATTTTCCATGGTTACGGCGCAAAGGGACACACGCGAAGAAAAAGTTTCACACCCAAAGATCTGGGATGTGATCGGCTTCACTATCATCACTTTCTTCTGTGTTTCAGACCCAGAGGGGAATCTCTGTAATAGTTAGGGTAGTTATGTGTTTTGGCATTTGAAACGCGAAGAAATTTTATGTGCAAACAAATTCTTTCATGCCTTTACTGATTTTTAAAGTTAAGTTATTCACGAACTAGTGATTCACACTAATTTCAAATAATTCAAAATTTAAACTATTCAAATTTGAAAACTACAGGCACTAACAGAAAGTTTGTAATTTTTTGTACCTAAAGCAAAAATATTCACAAAGAAACTCTAAATACACAAAAAAACACAAAAATAAATAAAGCAAAAAAAAAATAAAAAAAAGCCCGCCTACTAGGCCAGAGCGGCCTGCATACGACTAGAAACCCAACCTATCGTTGGGCCAGGATGCAGGCCCGCAAAGGCCAAGTGGGCCCACAGGGCAACAAAGAACACGTAGGCCCAGTAAGCCTGCTTTGGAGAGGAGCTCGAGAGAGCGACCGCACGGGGGTTTATAAACCAGTGTGGTCGCCCCTCGGCTAGCGAGGTGGGACTAAACTTGCCACACCGCACCTGCGCCAGTGCACCCCCTTTAGTACCGGGTCGTGGCACCAACCGGTACTAAAGGGGGGGCCTTTAGTACCGGTTTGTGCCACCACCCGGTACTAAAGGGGGTCGCTTCCCGCCGCTGGGGCTGGCCAAAACTGGCCTGTAGTACCGGTTGGTGGCTCCAACCAGTACTAAAGGTGCCTTCTATATATACAACACTTTGAAAAATTTCATTCTCCCTCTGTTTCGTCCTCTGTTTCCCCACTGAAGCACCGCCCGCCCCGATCGATCGACGCCGTCACCGACCCCGTCGCCGTCGCCGCCCCCATCGCCGTCGCCGCCCCCGTCCCCGTCGCCGCCCCGGGCCCGTCCTCGTCACACCGTCCCTGCGTCGCCGCCCCCGCGTCACGCCCCGGCCCGTCGCTACCCCCGGCCATCGCCTCGCCGTTGCCGTCGCCCCGCTGTGAGCTCTCCCCCTCTAACCCCTCTCCCTCGCCCCCGGCGGCCACCATGGGCGCCGCCCCTCCCCGAGCCCATACACACACACACAAGCGTGATGAACACACACACACACACGTATATATGTATGAATGCATGTATATATTAGTATATACGTATTTTGTATGTTTAATTAGTTTAGATTTTTTAGATTATTGTTTTTTCACTAGTATATATGTATGAATGCATGTTAGATGGATATAATTAGTGTTTAATTAGTATGGAATTTTTTAATATAATGTTGTTTTTCTGTTTTTTAATGGATGTATAGAAGTTGTTTTTTCTGTTTTTAGTGTTAGATGCTTAATTAGTATGAAATAGCATATAGAATTTTGACATATGCAATGATAGCATAATTAGTGTTATATAGAAATGTTAGTTATCAAAATCCAATCATTAAAAAAAATGTTACTTTTTGCGGGCATATAGCTAGTATTTGTTCTCGACGATGCCCGGCCCGCATCCTCGCCGTCGACCCTTCCGTGACGACGTCCGGCTGACCCATGTCCGGGACTGGGCTCCGCCGGGCTGGCACTAGGAGGTGCTGCCTGGAGGGGCGCGCCGCTTGATGAGGAACCCGGCCCCGGGTCCCGTCGTCGACCCTGATCTCGTTTGGTGGCGTTCGCGTGGGCCAGTTTTGGCGCCGAGGGAGCCGGCCCAGCCGGAGGTGGTACGTCGCCGTGTCAGGGAGGAGGACGAGCACGTTCATCGCTACATGGTTGCGTTAGAGGGCGGTAGGTTCTCCAATACCTAGCAGTTTCTTCAGGGATCTCACTTCAGCTATGATCCTATGAGGGTTCCATCTCTTTGGGTGTCCACCGCCCGCGCCGCAGGAACCGCGAGTGTCCTAGATTCTTCTATAGTATTCAATCTTTATTAGCTACCTAGCGAGTGATGTATTCGATATTATATCTATTATTCGAGACGATGTATTCGAGATTATATCTATTATTCATGACGATGTATTCGAGATTATATCTATTATTCAAGACTATGTTTTCGAGATTATATCTATTATTCGAGACGATGTATTCGAGATTATATCTATTATTCGAGACGATGTAATTTGAATACTAAATTGTTTTATATTTCTTTTGGATTAGTTAAATAAAAGCTATGGCGGACAATACCGGCAGAGAGGGAGAACAGGCCATGTTCAATATGATACGCCATCCTCACGGGCCAGATGATGATCAGAATGAAGAAGATTATGACGGCTCTGAATTTCTAAACAACACCGGAGAGGGTGATATGATATTCGATCGCGATGACCGAATTGATGAAGTCATGAACTATGATTATGATGATGACGAAGAAAATGTTGATCTTGAAACAACAAAGACCGGCGAGGTATATATATTTATATAAGCAGGCATCTGGTGATCATCACATGTTTTAAATGACTTGACGATATATTAACGAATCGATCTTTGTTCTTTCAGCCATCCGGATCGAGCAAATCTTCAGGCAAAAGGACGAAACGAGGCTCGAACAAAAAGTTGAAGGAGGGCGTAAAGTACAATATCGAGGCAATCAGACCTAATGGCGAACCATTAGCGCCTAAGAAGATTGTGGACAAGTTCGTTCGTCAGTGCGGAGTTCTTGTGAAGGACCAACTCCCGATCTCCCTTCAAGAATGGAGAGAGCCAGCAAAAGACAAAAGACAAAAAGACAAAGAGGACGCTGCTCCACGTCCAGATGTTACTTTTGTCGACAAAAAACAAAAAGATCTGCTTTGGGATACTCTCATGGAACATTTCACCCTACCAGATCATTTCACAGAAGCAGATGTACAAAAAGTCAAGGACGCTGCTCTTAGGAAGATGGCGGTTGCATTCAAGAACCACAAGAATCGTGAATGGGACAAGTACGTCAAGGGAGGAAGGAAGACTCCAGTATTCGAGGGAACACTAGAGAACCAACGTGCTCATTGGGACGATTTCGTGAAATTCAAGGATTCGGAATTAGCTAAGGAACGGTCGAGAATAAACAAGAAGAATGCCGAGAAAAAGGATAAGTTCCATAAGCTGGGGCCAGGTGGCTATGCGGTGGCAATGCCTAAGTGGGATAAGTCTGAGAAAGAGATGGAGAATGCAGGTGTCACTCCGGTTACTAAGAGCTGGCCCCCCAAGGTCAGGACTTGGTTCTATGTGCATGGGGGGAGTTGGACCCGAAGACAGGCAATGTATCGACGAGGGCAAGTCTGAAGGGAGCCAACGATGCGATACTTGTTGCAATAGAAGAGGCACGATCGGGGGTGTTCCAGCCCAACAGAGAGAACGACGAGCTTACGCGTGCCCTGGGAAATCCTGAACACCCGAGAAGAACACGAGGCAAGGGCGCTATTCCGTGGTATGAGGGGTTTTCAGACTGGAACACCGACTACAGAACCCGTGCGAGAAAGAAGATTATGGAGGAGAAGAAGAGGAAGATGGAGGAGGAGCAGAGGAAGCGGGACTATGAACGCCTTCAAGGCCTAGAAGCAAGTCAAGCGGAATTGGCAGTCAAATTCCAGCGGCAGCAGGAGCAGATCGACTCACTTACCCAGCAAAGGGGGTCTCAGCAGCTGCAGCGGCTAGCGAATGATCCAGCATTGGATAGCACCACCCCATCCATGCCGAGAAGCAGCGTGGGTTCTGCCCCGGATGACGCAATGCTGGATAGATACCCCGTGGATGACATCACGGAGAACACTAACTGCGAGCTACACGTCAAAATGAAGAACATACCCATTAAGGTGGCGGACGCCGTTGCTTTTACAAATCCCCCCGAGGCAACCTTCCATTGCAACCCGATTCCAGCGGGCTATGCTCGTGTCTTGGTTGATGATGTGGTGGACCCATATTCGGAGCTACAGCTTGACATTCCTGGAGGTGATGGCGAGCACTTTCTCAGAGAGGCCAAACATCGTATCATCCTATGGAAAAAGGATTGCATCATCTTTCGAAGGCCACCGACACCGCGTCAGCCGACTCCTCGTCGAAGTCCGCCACCGAGTCAGCAGACTCCCGCTCCTGTAAGTCCACCAAGTCCGGCAAAGTGTCAGGCCACTCCTCCTCCAAGTCCGGCAAAGTGTCAGGCCACTCCTCCTCCTCCAAGTCCGCCACAGCGTCAGACGTCCACTCCTCCTCCAAGTCCCGCACAACCTGAGGCCACTCCTCCTCCAAGTCCGGCACAGCTTCAGGCCACTCCTCCTCGTCCAACTCAGCCCCATCAGCCGTCTCCGCCGCCTCAGCAATCGCAGAAGAGACACCCTGCAACTTTGGTGCGTAGCGGTACGAGTCGAGGTAGTACAAGAAGTACAGGCGGAGGCATGCGATATAAATATGGTCCAAGCCTCACGCCTCTTCCGTAGAGGCCTTATGACAAGTCCGAGGAGGGAAACACAGCCATATCGAAGGCCGAGGTGGAAGCCTATTTTGCACCGAAACCGCCACCGCCGCCAAGGGAGAAAGTGCCTGAGGAAACGATTGACCACTTCATTCGTATGGCTCAACCACCAGCTCCCAATCCTGTTGACACAGACTATGAGTGCCACATCAGGAAGTTAAATCGAGCACGTCTACGTAAGGAGGCGAGCTCGGGATCGAGCAAACAGCAAGCAGCTGACAAAAAATGCGGGAAAACCATTCCCCAGCTGGGAGAACAGGCGGCGCAATCGATCCCCTCGCTTGTTGTGCCAACAACACGTGACAGTACGCGCGCCCAATATTATTGTGGGCAAATAGTTTACGTTCCCGAGGTGGGCAATGTGGTAATAACCAAGGACCATATAATGTAGGTTGAAGTTCTCAACATCACTGTTGGACAACTCCTCGAGATCGAGCCCATGCCTGTGCTTAGAGAGGATGAAATAAAACAGAAATATGTTCGGGGCCAACCTTTGGTCGAGCCAGACAAGGTCAAGAACCTCCCAACGAGAATGTATGAATTGCATCAATGGTACATGAACATTACCAAGATTTCAGATCGATTGTCCCACATGGTGAATGTCAAGGAGGAGCATTACTTCCATGAGAAAGCTCTGTCCGTTGAGTATTCTGAACTGTTTCAGTTATACAATCAAGACGCACTCGACAAATCTATCGTCAGTTGCTATTGCCTGTAAGTGATTTCTTTCTGTAATTTAAGTCTCAAGCTAGCTGTAGTGATCCTTTTGATCAATCATTACCTATAATTATCCTCACTATATTCTTTTCTGTGGTATTATGCAGGATGAAGATGTATGAAATGAGAAAAGGTGGACGCTTTGGCATTGGGTTCATTGACCCAAACACCGTTAATGAATACACATGGCTAATAAATCCACATCATCAAAAGGACGTAGAGGACAACATGCTAGAGTTCTTGAAGCGCCTCAAATACAATGAAGATATACTACTTCCTTACAACTTCCAGTGAGTCACACTGTCTTGTACTACAAATTCTCTGTTTTTGCCTACTAGCTAGCTACATGTTTTTGCTTACATATGCCCGCTTAATTAATACATGCAAACGTGTGTGCATGCAGATTTTACTGGATCTTCTGTATCATTAAAGTTGACGCCGGAACAGTTGAAATACTGGACTCACTACTCAAAGCAAATACTGACTATAACATCTTGTTTGGGATAGTCAACAGGTAATTTCAATCATTATTAACTATATATCTCGGCCTATTTAGTTCGTCATTTCATGATATGAACTATTTAATAACCCCTTTATTCATTTTCTTTGTCGGCGGGCAGGGCTTGGGCAAGGTTCATCAGCGTCACGGAAGGCGAATGGAAAAAAAAGCTTAAATGGTTTCGACCCAAGGTAAGTAATTAAGTAGTACTAGCTAGCTAGCTAGCTGCCATCTCTTTAATTATCATGCTTGATTAATTATTATCTGATCAAATTCCATTCTCGTAAAGGCCCAGAAGCAGGCGCAGGGGACTGATCTGTGTGCATTCTGCGTTTGCGAGAACATTCGCATGATGGCGTCCGAAAGGAGGAGATCTCAAAGACAGGAATGGGTACGCTTGTCAGAACACTATTCACAATTTTTACACCATTATCGATATCTAGTCACACAACTAATACACATGCATATTGATCTCCTTCTTAACAGTTCAAAGAGGTGCGGGAGAATCTCCTAGAAACGGAGCGCGTAGAAGCACTTCAAGAGGAAATAGAGGGATTTTTGCTCGACCAGGTCATAAATCCGAAGGGAGGATACTATTACCCGCTACCGCCCCCATGAAAACCACTTCCAATTGTCATCGTGCTCCAAAGGCACCAATTAGGCTAATGCCACTGGCTCCGAAGGCAACATGCATATGTAGGAGAAATTGTATATAGCTATACATGTGTATGTGTGAATTAATTAATATGCTGGTTTGTGAGACATTGATGATATATATATGCATGATTGGTTCTACTAGAAATTCTATATATATATATATATATATATATATATATATATGCATAATGTGTACAATGTGTACTATCGTAAAATACCAGCAAACGAAAAATAATTAAAATGGAAACACAAAATTAAATGAAAAAGAAATCATAAAACTAAAAAAAACCCAAACCTTATAGTACCGGTTGGTCTTACCAACCGGTACTAAAGGGGGGGGGCTTTAGTGCCCACACTTTAGTGCCGGTTATGGAACCGGCACTAAAGGGCCTTACGAACCGGTGCTATTGCCCGGTTCTGCACTAGTGGTAGGGTCTACACACTTAAGGTTCGGAGACGCTAGAGTTGTTATGGGAAATAGTATGTGGTTACCGAAGGGTGTTCGGACTCCCGGATGAGATCTCGGACATGAGGAGGAGCTCCGGAATGGTCCGGAGGTGAAGATCGGTATATTGGACGAAGGGTATTGGAGTCCGGAATTGTTTCGGGGGTACCAGGTGATGACCAGCGTGTCCGAAAGGGGTTTGGGATGCCCCGGCAAGCGTTGGGGGGCCTTATGGGCCAAGGGGAGAGGGCACATCAGCCCACTAAGGGGCTGAGCACCCCTCCCACCCCATCTCACGTAACCAGGAGAGGTGGGGGCGCCACCCCTAGGGCAGCCGCCCCTCCCGGCATGGGGGGGCAAGTTTTCTAAGGGGTGGGGGCGCCCAAACCCATCTAGGGTTTCCCCTGTGGCCGCTGCCCCTCCCCTAGGGAACCCTAGGGCGCCTCCCCCTCCTCCCTTCCCCCTATATATAGTGAGGAAGAGAGAGGGCAGCCGCGCCCTTCCCCTGGCACAGCCCTCTCCCTCCTCCAACATCTTCCTCTTCCTCCGTAGTGCTTGGCGAAGCCCTGCCGGAGAACCACGAGCTCCATCACCACCATGCCGTCGTGTTGTCGAAGTTCTCCCTCAACTTAACCTCTCCCCTTGATGGATCAAGAAGGAGGAGACATCCCCGGGCTGTACGTGTGTTGAACACATAGGCACCGTTGTTCGGTGCTTAGATCGGATTCGGCCGCGATCTGAATCGCTTCGTGAACGACTCCACCGATCGTGTTCTTGTAACGCTTCCGCTTAGCGATCTTCAAGGGTATGAAGATGCACTCCCTCTCTCTCTCGTTGCTAGTCTCTCCATAGATTGATCTTGGTGACGTGTAGAAAATTTTGAATTTCTGCTACGTTCCCCAACAGTGGTATCAGAGCTAGGTCTATTGTGTAGATTCTATGCACGAGTAGAACGCAAGTTGTTGTGGGCGTTGATTTTGTTCAATATGCTTACCGTTACTAGTCCTATCTTGTTTCGACGGTATTGTGGGATGAAGTGGCCCGAACCGACCTTACACGTACACTTACGTGAGACAGGTTCCACCGACTAACATGCACTTGTTGCATAAGGTGGCTAGCTGGTGCCAGTCTCTCCCACTTTAGTCGGATCGGATTCGATGAAAAGGGTCCTTATGAAGGGTAAATAGCAATTGGCATATCACGTTGTGGTTTTGGCGTAGGTAAGAAACGTTCTTGCTAGAAACCTATAGCAGCCACGTAAAAACTTGCAACAACAATTAGACGACATCTAACTTGTTTTTGCAGCATATGCCATGTGATGTGATATGGCCAAGAAGGATGTGATGAATGAAATATATGTGATGTATGAGATTGATCATATTCTTGTAATAGGAATCACGACTTGCATGTCGATGAGTATGACAACCGGCAGGAGCCATAGGAGTTGTCTTTATTTATTGTATGACCTGCATGTCACTGAATAACGCCATGTAATTACTTTACTTCATTGCTAAACCATTAGCCATAGTAGTAGAAGTAATAGTTGGCAAGACAACTCATGGAGATCATGATGATGGAGATCATGGTGTCATGCCGGTGACAATGATGATCATGGAGCCCCGAAGATGGAGATCAAAAGGAGCAAAATGATATTGGCCATATCATGTCACTATTTGATTACATGTGATGTTTATCATGTTTATGCATCTTATTTGCTTAGAACGACGGTAGTAAATAAGATGACCCCTCATAATAATTTCAAGAAAGTGTTCCCCCTAACTGTGCACCGTTGTGAAAGATCGTTGCTTCGAAGCACCACGTGATGATTGGGTGTGATAGATTCTAACGTTCACATACAATGGGTGTAAGCCAGATTTACACACGCGAAACACTTAGGTTGACTTGACGAGCCTAGCATGTACAGACATGGCATCGGAACACAAGAGACCAAAAGGTCGAGCATGAGCCGTATAGTAGATACGATCAACATGAAGATGTTCACCGAAGATGACTAGTCCATCTCACGTGATGATCGGACACGACCTAGTTGACTCGGATCATGTATTACTTAAGATGACTAGAGGGATGTCTATCTGAGTGGGAGTTCATTGGATGAACTTAATTATCCCGAACATAGTCAAAAGGTCTTTGCAAATTATGTCATAACTCGCATTTTAGTTCTACTGTTTTAGATATGTTCCTAGAGAAAATTTAGTTGAAAGTTGATAGTAGCAATTATGCGGACTGGGTCTGTAAACTAAGGATTGTCCTCATTGCTGTGTGGAAGGCTTATGTCCTTAATGCACCGCTCGGTGTGCTGAACCTTGAACATCGTTTGTGGATGTTGCGAACATCTGACATACACGTTTTGATGACTACGTGATAGTTCAGTAATATTAAAAGGTTTAGAATTGAGGCGCCGAAGACGATTTTTTGAAACGTCATGGAACATAGGGGATGTTCAAAGAGGTGAAATTGGGATTTCAGGCTCGTGCCCACGTCAAGAGGTATAAGACCTCCGACGAGTTTCTTAGCCTACAAACTAAGGGAGAAGATTTCAATCATTGAGCATGTGCTTAGATTGTCTGAGTACTACAATCACTTGAATCGAGTGGGAATTAATCTTCCAGATGAGATAGTGATGTTTCTCCAAAGTCATTGCCACCAAGCTACTAGAGCTTCGTGATGAACTATAACATATCAGGGGTAAATATGATGATCCTTGAAATATTCGCGATGTTTGACACCGCGAAAGTAGAAATCAAGAAGGAGCATCAATTGTTGATGGTTAGTGAAACTACTAGTTTCAAGAAGGGCAAGGGCAAGAAGGGATACTTCATGAAATGGCAAATCAGTTGCTGCTCTAGTGAAGAAACCCAAGGTTGAACCCAAATCCAAGACTAAGTGCTTCTGTAATGAGAGGAACGGTCATTGAAGCAGAACTACCCTAGATACTTGGTAGATAAGAAGGCTGGCAAGGTCGACAGAAGTATATTGGATGTACATTATATTGATGTGTACTTTACTAGTAGTTCTAGTAGCACCATGGTAGTAGATACCGGTTCAGTTGCTAAGTGTTAGTAACTCGAAATAAAAGGCTACGGAATAAACGGAGACTAGCTAAAGGCGAGGTGACGATATGTGTTGGAAGTATTTCCAAGGTTGATGCGATCAAACATCGCACGCTCCCTCTACCATCGAGATCGGTGTTAAACCTAAATAATTGTTATTAAGTGTTTGCATTGAGCATAGACATGATTCGATTATGTCTATCGCAATATGGTTATTCATTTAAGGAGAATAATGGTTACTCTATTTATTTGAATGATACCTTCAATGGTCTTGCACCTAAAATGATTGGTTTATTGAATCTCGATCGTAGTGATACACATGTTCATGCCAAAAGATATAAGATAGTAATGATAGTACCACATGCTTGTGACACTGCAATTTGAGTCATATTGGTATAAAATGCATGAAGAAGCTCCATGTTGATGGATCTTTGGACTCACTCGTTTTTGAAAAGTTTGACACATGCGGACCATGTCTGTTGGTATGTGCGCATGAAGAAACTCCATGCAGATAGATCGTTTGGACTCACTTTATTCTAAATCACTTGAGACATGCAAATCATACCACATGGGAAAGATGACTGAAAAGCCTCATTTTTCAGTAAGATGGAACAAGAAAGCAACTTGTTGGAAGTAATACATTTTGATGTGTGCAGTCCAATGAGTGTTGAGGCACGCAGTGGATATCGTTATGTTCTTACTTCACAGATGATTTGAGTAGATGCTGAGTATATTTACTTGATGAAACACAAGTCTGAATTATTGAAAGGTTCAGGTAATTTCAGAGTGAAGTTGAAAATCACCGTGACAAGAGGATAAAATGTCTATGATTTGATCATAGAGATGAATATCTGAGTTACGTGTTTGGTAAACAATTAAGACATTGTGGAAATTGTTTCACAACTAATACCGCCTGGAACACCATAGTGTGATGGTGTGTCCGAACATCATAGATGCACCCTATTGGATATGGAGCATACCATGATGTCTCTTATCGAATTACCACTGTCGTTTATGGATTAGGCATTAGAGACAACCGCATTCACTTTAATAGGGCACCATATAATTCCGTTGAGATAAAACCGTGTGAACTATGGTTTAGAGAAACCTAAGATGTCGTTTCTTAAAAGTTTGGGGTTGTGACGCTTATGTGAAAAGGTTTCAACCAGATAAGCTCGAACCCAAAGCGGATAAATGCATCTTCATAGGACACCCAAAAACAGTTGGGTATACCTCCTAATTCAGATCCGGAAGCAAAAGTGATTGTTTCTAGAAGCGGGTCCTTTCTCGAGGAAAAGTTTCTCTCGAAAGAATTGAGTGGGAGGATGGTGGAGACTTGATTAGGTTATTGAACCATCCCTTCAACCAGTGTGTAGCAGGGCACAGGAAGTTGTTCCTGTGGCACCTACACCAATTGAAGTGGAAGCTGATGATAGTGATCATGAAACTTCGGATCAAGTCACTACCGAACCTTGTAGGTCGACAAGGACGCGTACTGCTTCGGAGTGGTACGGTAATCCTGTCTTGGAGGTCATGTTGCTAGACAACAATGAACCTACGAGCTATGGAGAAGCAATGGTGGGCCCGGATTCCGACGAATGGCTCGAGGCCATAAAATCCGAGAGAGGATCCAGGTATGAAAACAAAGTGTAGACTTTGGCAGAACTACTTAATAATCATAAGGCTGTTGGGTACAAATGGATTTTAAAAGGAAGATGGACAATGATGGTAAGTGTCACCATTAAGAAAGCTTGACTCGTCGTTAAGATGTTTTCCGACAAGTTCAAGGAGTTGACTGCGATGAGACTTTCTCACTCGTAGCGATGCTAAAGAGTCTGTTGGAATTATATTAGCAGTTACTGCATGATTTATGAAATCTTTCAGATAGGATGTCAAAACATTGTTTCCTCGATGATATTCTTGAGGAAAGGTTGTATGTCATACAACCAAAAGGTTTTGTCAATCCTAAAAGATGCTAACAAGTATGCAAAGCTCCAACAATCCTTGTAAGGACTAGAGTAAGCATCTCGGAGTTGGAATATATGCTTTGATGAGACAATCAAAGATTTTGGGTTTATACAAAGTTTATGAGAAACTTGTATTTCCAAAGAAGTGAGTGGGAGCACTATAGAATTTCTGATGAGTATATGTTATTGACATATTGTTGATCAGAAATGATGTAGAATTTCTGGACAACATATAGGGTTATTTGAAAAGTGTTTTTCAATGGAAAATCTGGAGTAAGCTACTTGAACATTGAGCATTAAGATCTATAAGGATAGATAAAAAACGCTTAATAGTACTTTCAAATGAATACATACCGTGACAAGATTTTGGAGGAGTTCAAAATATATCAGCAAAGAAGGAGTTCTTGGTTGTGTTATAAGGTGTGAGTATTGAGTAAGACTCAAGACCTGACCACAGCAGAAGAGAGACAAAGGACGATGGTCGTCCCCTATGCTTTAGACGTAGGCTCTATAGTATGCTATGCTATGTACCGCACCTAAAGTGTGCCTTGCCATGAGTCAGTCAAGGGGTACAAGAGTGATCCAGGAATGGATCACATGACAGCGGTCAAACTTAACCTTAGTAACTAGTGGACTAAGGAATTTTCTCGAAAACGGAGGTGGTAAAAGAGTTCGTCGTAAAGGGTTACACTGACGCAAACTTCGACACTAATCCGGATGACTCTGAGTAATAAACCGGATTCATATAGTAGAGTAGTTATTTGGAATAGTTCCAAATAGCGCGTGGTAGCTGCATCTACAAGATGACATAGAGATTTGCAATGCACACATGGATCTGAAAGGTTCAGATCCGTTGACTAATAACCTCTCTCACAAGCGAGATATGATCAAACCCCATGGGTGTTGATTAATTACAATCACATAGTGATGTGAACTAGATTATTGACTCTAGTGCAAGTGGGAGACTGTTGGAAATATTCCCTCGAGGCAATAATAAAATGGTTATTATTGTATTTCCTTGTTCATGATAATTGTCTATTGTTCATGCTATAATTGTATTGACCGGAAACCACAATACATGTGTGAATACATAGACCACAACATGTCCCTAGTGAGCCTCCAGTTGACTTGCTCGTTGATCAACAGATGGTCATGGTTTCCTGACTATGGACATTGGATGTCATTGATAACGGGATCACATCATTAGGAGAATGATGTGATGGACAAGATCCAATCCTAAGCATAGCACAAGATCGTGTAGTTTGTTTGCTAAAGCTTTTCTAATGTCAAGTATCATTTCCTTAGACCATGAGATTGTGTAACTCCCTGATACCGTAGTAGTGCTTTGGGTGTACCAAACGTCACAACATAACTGGGTGACTATAAGGGTGCACTACAGGTATCTCCGCAAGTGTTTGTTGGGTTGGCACGAATCGAGACTGGGATTTGTCACTCCGTATGACGGAAAGGTATCTCTGGGCCCACTCGGTAATGCATCATCATAATGAGCTCAATGTGACTAAGTAGTTAGTCACGGGATCATGCATTACAGAACGAGTAAAGTGACTTGCCGGTAACAAGATTGAACGAGGTATTGGGATTCCGACGATCGAATCTCGAGCAACTAACATACCGATTGACAAAGGGAATTGCATACGGGATTTCTTGAATCCTTGACATCGTGGTTCATCCGATGAGATCATCATGGAACATGTGGGAGCCAATATGGGTATCCAGATCCCGCTATTGGTTATTGGCCGGAGAGGTGTCTTGGTCATGTCTGCATGGTTCCCGAACCCGTAGGGTCTACACACTTAAGGTTCGGTGACGCTAGAGTTGTTATGGGAAATAGTATGTGGTTACCGAAGGTTGTTCGGAGTCCCGGATGAGATCCCGGACATGACGAGGAGCTCCGGAATGGTCCGGAGGTGAAGATCGGTATATTGGACGAAGGGTATTGGAGTCCGGAATTGTTCCGGGGGTACCAGGTGATGACCAGCGTGTCCAAAAGGAGTTTCAGAGGCCCCGGCAAGCGTTGGGGGGCCTTATGGGCCAAGGGGAGAGGGCACATCAGACCACTAAGGGGCACTACAAGAAATATGTCAAGTAGTGACCTTCTATCAGTGACCCTGGAAGAATTGGTCATAGATCTATGACCATTTCAGACCAATTGGTTATAAGCTGTTCGGGGGGCTCCAAACCCCAAACAATAACGACCATTTTGGTCAAAAAGGTCGTAATTTCCTTACACGAAATGGTCATAAAGCAGATAGCACAGGTACGCTGCCTTATTTCTAGCTGATCATGACCAATATAGATGGTCATAACCTTGTAAATCGTGGTGGGTTGCTATGACTAGGCGCCACCTCATCAGTTTTGCCCTAGGTTCTGAAGCAACCTATATTTCTGTCATTCCCAAAATTCCCAAAAAAATCTCATAAATTCTTTGGGTCATATCTTCGTCAAATATGTAAAAAACCTTCCTTGCGTAGTTCAAAAATAATTCAAAAATATTCATTTTCCTATTCTGTTCAGAAAAACACTTTGTGAAGGAAGTACCACTTTGGGATGTCCAAATGGTATCCATTTTCTACAGTGCTTTCCTCTACCCAAATAACCATCCTCCACCAAATGCCAGCTCGATCCATTCATTATTTTGAGCCCGGCTTCAACATTCGTATTTATGTCCAGTGTGGTACTTTGCGAAGCAAGTACCACCTAGGTTCCTCCTTTTGAGATGAAAATTTGTGAATACGGTCTTCTTAGTAATTGATCATCCTCAGCCAAAAAGTCACACCCATTATCCAGGTGCATTTCCCGTACCGCTAATCAAACACTTGGCTGCTTATTCATGTTTGAGCATCGATCGGTCTCCTCGTGAGAATCTTATATTGTGATTTTCTTCCTAGCACCTACCTGGGGAGTGCCCAGCCCACTAGACGTGCCTAGGCAACCCAGAACACATGGCAACGCCATGGCCACGCGGTGACGACGCGGCGGGTATGCGAGATTACGCGCTCTAGAGTTGGGGCCCTCGGCCACCGTCCAAACCTCGACGTATCGCCACCAAACCATGTATTTATGATTAAATAGGTACTTATGTAACTAGAAATGATTTTTGGAAAAAATAAATAGCAAACTATGAGGCGGCTGCTGTTTAAATTTGACCCGCTTCCAGCTGAATCGACGGGAATTTGTCTTTTTCACCAGAGGTGGATCAAAACTTTTGACCCCCAACCATTTTGTCAATTGTGAATTAAATATGGCCTAGTATTTTATAAAATTGATTTGGTCCAATTTTGCAACAAATATATGGTAGGTCCTTCATAAAAAAACTCATTTCAAGCACTCGAAAAGTGGAAAATGAATCTTCCGTGCAAAGAAAATGAAAACTTCCTTAGGTAACATTGTTTGCCATTCCAAGATGCACCCTTGTGCACAATATGAGATCATTTAAACAAACTATGCCATGAATGCGGCCATAAGATTGATCATTTGGCTTGAAAGCCATGAATCTTCACGCATGATAGCTCATTTCTGAAAACACTTTTTTAAAATAATTTTTGTATTACAAGTTTATTATTTTTCCTAGAAACTTGGTCACATATAATGACACAATGTGAAGGTTTTCCAATTTTTTGATTTTTTTTTTAATTTTTTATGCTCGTTTCAAAATGCGGTCAAAACGGCGGGCTTGACCGTTCCTAGCTAGTGGTTGAATCTTGGAAAACTTTTGATGTTTCTCTGATTAAATAGATATTTATGTAACTAGAAATGATTTTTGGAAAAAATAAATAGCAAACTATGAGGCAGCTGCAATTCAAATTTGACCCGCTTCCTACTGAATCGACGGGAATTTGTCTTTTTCACCAGAGGTGGATAAAAACTTTTGACCCCCAACCATTTTGTCAAGTGTGCATTAAATATGTCCTAGTATTTTAGAAAAATGATTTGGTCCAATTTTGCAACAAATATATGGTAGGTCCTTCACAAAAAACCTCATTTGGGGCACTCGGAAAATGAAAAATGAATTTTCCGTGCAATGAAAGTGAAAAATCCCTTAGGCAACATTGTTTGGAATTCCAAGATGCACCCTTGTGCACAATATGAGATCATTTGAACAAACTATGCCATGAATGTGGCCATAAGATTGATCGTTTGGCTTGAAAGCCATGAATCTTCACGCATGATAGCTCATTTCTGAGAACACTTTTTTAAAATAATTTCCGTATTACAAGTTTATTATTTTTGCTGGAAACTTGGTCAGATATAATGACACATTGTGAAGGTTTTCCAATTTTTTGATTTTTTTGAATTTTTTATGCCTGTTTCAAAATGCGGTCAAAATGATGGGCTTGACCGTTCCTAGCTAGTGGTTGAATCTTGGAAAACTTTTGATGTTTCTCTGATTCAATAGATACTTATGTACCTAGAAATGATTTTTGGAAAAAATAAATAGCAAACTATGAGGCAGCTGCAGTTCAAATTTGACCCGCTTCCAGCTGAATCGGCGGGACTTTGTCTTTTTCAAGAGAGGTGGATCAAAAACTTTTACACCCGACCATTTGGTCAACTGTGCAACAAATATGTCCTAGTATTTTAGAAAATTGATTTGGTACAATTTTGCAATAATTATTTGGTACGTCCTTCACAAAAAACCTAATTTTGGGGACTCAAAAAGTGGAAAATTGATTTTTCGTGAAAACAAAATAAAAAATCCCTTTGGCAACATTGTCTTTTCACGCTCGATGCTGTCGTGACATATTGATGTGATCGAATGACCACAAATGCTCAGATCGGGAGGCTAGCTAGGCGGATATTTTGTAGAGAAAATCATGTGACTGACTCATAGCAGCCGTTTATTGTTAATCGATTACGACCAATTGAGATGGTCATAACATCATCGAAGCCCGTACTTCGTTCTGATTGGTCTATGAGCATGCCACGCGGATCAAACCATTAGAGACGTCGGATACTCCCACATCAAACGGCCCACACACCCCCTCCCACCCAGCGCGAGCTACCCCTAAAAAACCACTGCGGTCTGCTCTCTCCCCCGTACACCACTCCTCTCTCTCCCCCTAAAAAAATCCTAGCGCTCCCGATCCAGATCCCTCCCCTCCCCTCGCCGCCATCCACCGCCGCTCGCAGCCGGCCTCGACCCCCTCCCCCTGCCCTCTGAACACTGTCGCCGGCCAGATCCACCGCAGCCCCCTCCCCGCCGCATCCTCCTTCCTCCAGTACCACCTCTGCAACTTCGCCTCTCGCTTTGCCGCCCCGCACCCTGCGCTCGCCGAGGCGCACCCGCCGGGGGCCCATGGCGTTGCCAAGTCCTCCACTGGCCTCCTCACCGGCTTCTAGTTCGCCAGCTGCGAGCAGATTGGGCCGCGCACAGCAGACATGGAGGAGGACGCAGCCGCGGCTGCGGCACCGGACTCGTGGGAGACGGGGTCATGAGCCGCCTGCTCCTCTCCTCCTCCACCTCCTCAGCCTCCCCCGCTGCACGCTGGGTCTGCTCCTCGCCCGACCTTGCCGACGACCGCCAGGCCGAGGACGCGCAACAGGAGCAGGACCCCGTGCGTGGGATGATCCGGCCGCGCAGGTCGACCAGTTCCTCCACGAGGCCCTCGAGAAGCCCCGCGAGCGCCTCCAAGGTACGGCCCCATCCCGCCCCTCTCCGCGCTCCTCTTCTTACTAGTTTTTCCTAGCTAGCTTCCGTGTAGAATTTCAGGTGCTTGTGCACGGCGAGGAGTTCGGGAATTCTCGCGTCCTTGTTCGGGACTAGCGCCTAGGCCTAGCTAGTACCTAGCAGCCTGAATCTGCCGCCGCCCTTCTGTGCCGCGGCTTGCTTGCTAGATGGATCGCGGCGGCCTAGTCGGGGTGCTTCGCGGTCGGCCGCCTGCTCACTAGTTGGTGCCGATCTGTTCGTGCTGCTCGCCTTTGACATCTTCAGACTGATAACTGTCTTCAACTGCTACTTGGTAGCAGCTGGGATTAGCTAGAGGGAGGAGATGCGGTAGCTCCTTTTACTGCATCTTGTGATCCAGCTGCTCGCTTTGAGGCTCAATTGTGGTAGCTGAATTGGAGTGCTCCCGGCAGGCTGTATTCAATTGCGATCTGCAGGCGTTGCTTGTTGTAGGAACATGGTAGTTGGCGTTTTCAACTGCTACTACTTGCCAGCTGATTAGCTGAGGGGAGGTCAACTGTTGCTTGTTGCTACAATAGAATCCTCTGGTGTTCTCCCCATCAACCGGTTACTGCATCTCGAGCCTCAGCTCCAGATAAGCTTGTTATTTTTTTTATGAACATGTAGAGCGCCTAGTTACTCTGCTTGAACAAATCATCTGTTTGGTAGATATAAACATTTCCTTTGTCCTGCCACTACCCACTCTGTGGGGAGTGGAAATTGTACTGTGTCGCAGAGTCTACAAAATGGTAAACCCAGTTATCCACTTGAATCTGGCCATTTCTGAATTCCTCCTGTGGGTTTGAATCATATCCTGCAAAGGATGGTGATGTCTAAAGCTGGTTGGTTCGCTTTCTTGACTTGATAAGATCGTGATTTGTGGGTCGGGGATTGCTAAGGCTTCCTTGTCATAAGTTTGAGGGTCGGGGATTGCTAAGGCTTCCTTGTCATAAGTTTGAAAGTGGTGTTTCCATCTGCTACTTACTATCAGTTTAATGAGATGGAGGTGCTGTTAACTTGATATCACAACACTCTGGTGCTCTCTGTTGCTGCATCTTGTGCTCAATTCAAACTTGTATTATTTCTTAGCACGGAAACCTAAGTTAAATTGCTCAAACAAGCCATCTGCTAAGTACATGGAAATGTTTCTTCCACTGTGCGGGGAGAGTTAGTGTTACTCTGTGTCAAAAAGTTTAGAAAATGAAGAGCAAAAGTTTGCCACTTGAATTTGGTTGATTATTTAATTACCGATATGAGTCATATCTTTCAAATCATGATAATGTCTAAATATGTTTGGTTTGCTTTCTTGACTTGATAGGATTGTGATTCGGTGGTCGAGCCTATGTCAACCACTGGTTCCACTCAGCCGAGCAGGCCAAACATAAGGCCCTTGTTCTGAACCTGCTTTTGTTGATTGGTTGCCATCAGGGGCGAGTTCCGCAAGGAGTTCAACCAGAAGAACCCCAAGAACAAGTCTGTCGCTGCTGTAAGTTTCTTACAAAGACTAATTCCCAGTCCCGATTTGCTTTCCATACCAACATGTACACAGTAGAAATTAATCTGCCAGGTGTTGTATATTTGGTCATGATGGCGAAGCTGATTAGTCGCTTCCGCTGTATTTTTTTTATCCAGGTAGGCAAAGCAACCGGTGGGAGGTGGAAGAGCTTGAGCGAGTCGGTAAGTTATTGTGCGTTCATTTGTCGTTCGTTTTCTAGATCTTGCACACGAGGTGTTTGTTTGAATGTGCCGACGGTGTTTGATTGACTAATTCGTTGTTGGTGAACTTGCTGGTATTGTGCATGTAGATCATGGTGTACCAGCTTTGCAAGGGCGTTGCTTTTTGCCACAGACGTGGTGTCCGGCACCATGACCTTGACCCACACAACCTGCAAATTGGTGGATGGGTTGGTACCTCTGGTTTGATCCCAGCAAGAGGAAGTGTTCTCTTCTCTTTATCAACCAAAGGCACTTTCTTCTCTCGTGGATGGATGGGACTCCATCAATTTAGTACCAGTTTAGGTGTTATTATTCTGTTGATGCTTGTGTTGATGCCATGCTTTTTGTCTCGTCATGTGCTGATATTAAATGGCAGCATCAGCTCCCATGATTGCTTGCTTGCTTGCTTACTCTATAACCTGTACTACTAAAACATGTTATTCTACTCCATGATGCTATATCATTTGCAAATACTCCTGGACATCAGCTCCCATGATGTTGCATTAGCTATAACCTGTACTGCTAAAAGAGGAGTGTAAACTAGAGTAATTTTTCAGCCATTATCTTTTTTTCTTTTGGGTGGATGCTCTCCACTGGAGTACAGTTGGGTACTGCATCTCTTTTTGCATTCCTTTTTCAGCCAGTGCTCGAATTTTTTTAAAGATGAATTGGAATACTCCTGGACAGCAGTACATGGAGTATAGCTGTAACTAGTACATGATTGATGGAGTATAGTAGTCCATTAGGAGTATAGCTGGACTATGCTCTCGGTACACTGCAAAGAATTTCCCTGTACAATCCTGATGGGATTATGTATATGATCATGTCCTGTAGAATTGGATTTCTTTGGCTGTTCTGTAGACTGAATTTGGTTCAGTTAAAAAACTGCACTACCTAACAGTTTTGGGCAGCGAGCTTCTAACTGATAAATCAGTTTGTTATGCTCATAATTTCAAGTTGGCCTCTACATGTGAGTTGTAAAGCATGTTCTAAGGTTTCTGTAGAGTACTTATTTGCTTCGTTTGGATGTACCTTTTGAGAGTAACTGTCTATTTAGTTTGTTGTCCAGATATATAGTACAGTTTGTAAAAGCAACCAATTCATGATAAGACTTGGTGAGGCTGATGCACATAGCTACTTTCAGTACCTTGTAACAGTGTTGATTGTTGGACAAGCTAAATCATGTGTCTTGCTCATTTAATATAAACATTATATAGAGCTCTGTTTCTTCTTCTTTTGCTTCCTGTATGTATGTGTTTGACGATGAAGGTGGTTTCTTCAGATTTGATCGAGTCTGACAAAGTCGTTCATGGTACTTTAGTATTTTACTTGTTATCTACAGCTAGTTGTATATGTTGTGCAATCGTGCAGAGCTACTAGTCGTGCTTGGTACTTTAGTACTTTGCTTTCCTCTGTACTGAGTATATTATTTTCTCTACTAATCGATGAATGCAATAATTAAAGAGAACCAAACTGCTTCTATTGATTTCTGCTACATCGTTTCTACCTGTTTGTGTGTAAAACCATTCTTAAGCCTGAATGGTACTTTTCTTGTTTTTGTCAATTTTGTTCCTATGAAAAGTCTTCTCTCTTTAGCTCATGCTCGTTACCTCCTCCCCTCATGTTTCACAGGAAGATGATAAACCTTTTTAAGATCAAGGGGCAGAAGAAGGAAGAGGCGGCCAAATCAAATGGGGGGCCTCCTGTTAAGAACCAAAGTCCAGGTATATGTCTATGCCTGACCTCAAGGTTTAGTAGCTATTGTCCTGCTCATGCTCCTGTTTGGTTGGGGGTGTTAGATGAAATGGTAGGGTTAATTAAAGGGTTCTTGGTTAGCACTCCTTTTAAATTTAGTTGATTTTCTCACTGTCTATCATCATGGCTTAAGGTTGTTGTTCTGAAATTTACACGGCTTAGATTTTAATCAATTGGCATGTTCATGTTAGTCGTTATGGAGTAAATATGATAAGAACAGTGGCAATTGAGCACCACCACTACTAGTATAACTCAGCTTTATTTTCTAATCAGTAGGTATCTAGTACTAGTAGATTCAGAATATGTAGTCCTGAAAATTAAAGGGAGCAGCAGTAAATGACTCAAACAAAAATATTCATCTGCAAATGTCGGTGTGTGTTCGATTTGATTTGGTTTGCTCTGTTGCTGAAGCTCCTCTTTGCTCTAACCATTTCCACACCAAATGCATAATGTTCTGTTTTTATTTTGTTCCTAATTGTTTTGTTTATAACCTGTAGATGTCCTTTGTTCATTAAAGTGCCGACTGCTGCAACAAGTCCCATGATGAAGAAGCTAGAATTCGCACCAGCAAAGAGAACCTCATTGGAGCTTGTTATTGTTTGATCTTTTTGTGTATTAGAAAACTGGATACTATGTACTATTATTGTAATGTACCAAGTTTGGCTGTATTGAGAAATATTCTGCATTTATAGCCTATATTTGAACTGGAAATTGACTGAAAATGCATATACAGAACATAAGAATGACGAGTCCTAAATTAAATGGCAATGGCTGAGTGCCAAAAAAACTAGACTATAGAAGGCCGAGGCAAAAAAAAAGGACTGTAAAAGGCCGAAGGCCAAAAAAAATACTGGACTGTAAAAGGTCATGGCCCAACAAGAAATTGAATGTCAAATGTCATAGAAATAAAAGAGGCTAAATTACTTGGCCAGGCCCATGTTGCTAGCGAAAATTAACAGAAAAAATATATTAAAAAGGCTGAATTAATGGGCCCATCTAAAACACCTAATCGGACCGGGCTGAATCTTGTCAGTGACCTTTTGAATTGGTCGTAATTTTGCCACGTCAGATTGCCACGTCGGATCCAACGTGGCATGGGCAGATAGCTAGTGACCAAAACAAAAGGTCATGGGTTCAACGACCTTCTGTTTTGGTCGTAAACGTCTACGACCTTCTCACAGAGAAGGTCGCTATAGTCAGTTTATGACTGCCAGCTTTTGACCTTCTGTTTTTGGTCACAAAAAGGTCGCAAATGAAAAACCATGACCTTTCAGTGACCAATAGTGGTGGTCACAAGTTGACATATTTCTTGTAGTGGGGCTGAGCGTCCCTCCCACCCCATCTCACGTAACCAGGAGAGGTGGGGGCGCCACCCCTAGGGCAGCCGCCCCTCCTGGCTAAGTTTTCTAGGGGGTGGTGTCGTGGTTCTAAGTCTGACAGTAGAATTGGGGGTAGGTATGGAGAGGCAAGATCCTAGCTATGGAGCAGTTGTGCACACAAGTGTTTTACGAGTTCAGGACCTTCTCGAAGGAAGTAACATCCCTACGTCTCGGAGCCCGGAGGCGGTCGACTGGATTATATGTGTGAGAGTTACAGGGGTGTGAACCCTTCTACCAGTGGAGGGGGTGGCTTATATAGAGGACGCCAAGACCCCAGCCAGCCCACGTAGCGGAGGGTTAAAGTACATTAAGGTCAGGCGTTACTGGTAACGCCTTACATAAAGTGTCATCATGACCATTAAGACTACTTAATTACAGACCGTTAGGATACAGAGTACATCTTGAACTCCTAGTGGTCGAGTGAGTCTTCATGGTCGAGTGTCTTCAGGTTCGTCGAGTGTCTTCTAGTCCGTCGAGTGGAGTCCCTCTTGGTCGACTGGAAGATGGCTTCTTCTAAAAGATGTCCTTGGGGAGGGTACCTTGGACAGGTCCATAACCCTACCCTAGGTATATGACTTCATCAGTAGCCCCCGAATGGATCGAGGTTTGAGTGAGGAAGGAGTTGGCAATCTTTCCGACCTGCTTTCTGGTGCTGTAAAGGTGTTTTACTCTGGATCAATGACTTTCAAGTGAGGGTGTCAACTTTCGTTCAGTCGCCTTGATCCATTCTTTATATCTGTCGAGTGAACTTTATGAACTTGGAGATTTCTGAGCGACGGGTCGCAGGAGATCTTCCGTCTGATAAGTTGCCCTGTGGTTAGCGGATTTAGTGGGATCCGAATTTTGGGAAGCGCGCGAAGCGGAGAAGACTGCGGTACTCGGATGGGATAAGGCAGGGACGCCTCGATTCCCATGCCGCCTTTTTCGCCACATATCGCCTGCGTGACTGTTTTGGGATTTGACAGGATTGCCTGGGCCTACCTGTCAGCCACTCGGAAGTGACCCCATACAAGGAACCGGGCGGTGGTTTTCTGAATAGTGCCTCCTCATTTTCCCCTCCCTCATCTCCAGATTCATCTCCTGCGCTCGCCAACTGCCCGGCGCCGTTGCTCCGTTCCAGCCTCGTCAGTGACAATGGTGAAGGAGAAGACGGCGGCTTTGGAGTGGGCGAAGAAGGCGACGGTGCAAGCGAAGGGGAGAGCGCCCAGTCGAGGTGGATCCTCATCGCGGTCTCGCCTGCCGCAAGGTTGGTTCCAAGGGGATTGGATCCGCTCGACCATCACCCAGAAGGACCTCGACGACCTAGCCAACGAGGGGCTGATCGAGCACGGAGCAGCGAGGCTTCCAGGGGCGGAGTGGCAATCACAGCCTTAGGAGGGTGAGTGTGTGCTCCTAGCGACTCATGTTGATCGTGGATCTTCTTTGCCACCTCATCTTTTCTTTAGGGGGTTCCTGACTTCTTCGGGGCTCAGCTCCACCACTTCACTCCCACTTCTTGGGTTGTCGACCTCATCGGGGCCTCTTCAAGCACATATTCACTTCTCGCTCTCAGACGGTGAAAAAGGCCAACCCAAATGACGAGAGAACTCAGGTAATCCAGATGTGTGGGGGTCTTGGGGTCCAGATGAGGAGTAAGAGTGCTTTCCCGGCTATGACCCTTCCCGAGTCAGTCAGAGGGTGGCAGTCGACCTGGTTCTACTGCCAAGACCAGCCGACGCCAGGGCAGTCGACTGGGCTCCCTCCCTTTTCTATGAGTCGAGTGAACAAGCCATCATCTCTGAAAGTAGTTCCGGAGGAGAATGCTTGGGTTAAAATGTTGATGCAGCGAGTAGACCAATTGATTCGCAACGGTGTGACTGGCATGGACCTTCTGGAGGTTTTCCTTCGGCGGCGCATCCAACCGCTCCAGTACCGGGGCCACCCGATGTGGTTGTACTCTGGTACTGAAGACACCAGTCGGGTCCACCCAGAGGAGGTCGATGATGTCACACTGGAGAGGTGGATGACTGCCATTACGGGGAACAAGGACAACCCTCGTGGAGCCAGGAGGATCCCGCCACTCGACCACTCTTATGAGGCGGACAAGGTACGACCATTTTTCTCCGATTGCTCCGTCCGTTCTGTTTCGTCGTAGATCAGTCGATTGACTTTTGTCTAGCTTGTTGTCTTTCAGGAAACCACCGAGTTGTACTCGATGCCCAACGGGGTGCAAGCACAGGCCGAAGAGGAGGAAGGAAGCGGAGGATAAAGCCAAGAGGAGTGGGAGTCGGACGCCGATGAGGGTGATGAAGATGCAGGCTCCGATGAGGAGGAAGAGGAGGAGGAAGTTGCGCCTCCTTGTTCCGAAAGGAGGTCCAAGCTCGCCCACGACCCTGCGGCCGAACGCGGGAAGGGAGTCGCGCCTGCTGGACAGTCGACAAAACGCCCTCGGACAACTTCACCAGCGCCGACTGAAAAGGCATTGAAGCAACCCCGAGCGGCCCCGACAAAACTGGCGAAGGCCCTACCGAAGATGAGGAAGGAGATTCCGACTGCTTCTGGGTAACAGCATAACTCATGTTTTTCATTCTTGGTCGACTCAATCGCTGACCGACTGATATTTGAAAAATCGCAGTGCTGCTACTTCTGAGACTTCAGCCGGGCATGAGGATCAAGAGATGGAAGATGCTGCTACTTCTCATCCTGGTATGATCTGCGCGGTTTCGCTTTCGGTAGATTGAATCTTTATTTTTGACTTTGAACTTCTTCTGCAGCTCCACCTAGCATTGTCATCAATCTTCCTGACGATGACGATGAAGTGCCACTGAGGCAGAGGAGGAGCAGGAAGGCGACTGTTGGCAAGGCTGCACAGGTCATGTCAGCACCTGGACCACAGATTCCAGAGGGGAGCAACGTTTCTCGGGCTACCGTGTCCTTTACGGAGCCGTTGACGGTTGCCCGCCCTTCGTCGTCGAGTGCTGACCCGCCTTCTCTCTTCTCCACCTACCACGTCCCGGAGGACCAAGCAAGCGCTGCCAAGGAAGCCATACGCCAGGCCGGGATTATGATGGAGCAGGTGAAGGTGATCCGAACCGCCAGCCAAGCCGCTTATGACGCGAGTTCAGCTCTCTAGAGTAATGTCCAGGTTAGTTAAACATCGACTGGAAATCTTGATGTTTGTCATGCACCCACTGGGTGTGTCAATTCTACGGTGGACTGCTGGCAGTCGGCTGTAGTCTTTGTGTCTTTAGATTTCTCACTTTACTTGTTTCACTCGAGTTTGGTCGAGTGGAATAATAGAACTGGTGGGGGCACGCTGAGTGCACCCACTGGGTGTAGTCCCCGAGACTATGGTCGATTGCTAGCAGTCGACTATGGTTTGAGTTGATTGATTTTTTTTTACTGCTGACAGTTAACAGCTTCCAGTCGACTGATCGACTCTGAGTCTAGCTGATAGAACTAGTGGGGGCACGCTGAGTCCACCGGGTGTAGTCCCCGAGACTTCAGTTGAATGTTTAGATTCAGCTGTAGTCTTAGAAATACTACGGTTTTTCTTTAATTCACTCGGAAGTGATCTGTCGTTGATGTCTGTCGACTGATCTTTCGCAGAAATCTTGTGACCTTGTTTCTCGTTATACCGAATTGGAGAACAAGCATATCCAGCTTGAACTTGACCAGAAGCTTGTCCAAGAGAACTTTACGAAGTCGAAGGAGGAGGCAAAAGGTATGTTTGGTGAGAATCTTGACGACTGTCCTTGCTTCTTGTCTTTCTCTGAGTCTGATCTTATTGTGATTTTTGCAGAAAAATTGAGGGATGCTCTGAAAAACAAGGACCTTCACCTCGCCGAGGCACAGAAAGCGGCTTCGGACAAGACAAAACTTGCAGAAGAGAAGCTGGCTTCTGTTAACAAACTTGAAGAGGAAAACACTAATCTGAAAGCTGCTCTCGACGTGGCCAACCAAGAAGTCACTCGACTGAAGAACGCCAATATGGTCCTCAGCGACAAAGCTGGCGAACTGGAGGGAAAGAAGAATGACTTGGAGGTTTATCTGGGAGGACTCGCCAAGAAGCTATTCCTCATGCTCGAAGGTAACCCCTTATCTCCGATTGGTAATTACTGACTTGCTGTAAGGGCGTTAGCTTATCCTTGAATCGTGTCCACAGAATTCTGCCAAAACTTTGAAGAGGAGACTAGTCGAGTGGAGACTAGCTTGGATCCCATCAATTCTCCGGTGAAGGATGAAACCGCTATGAACGTGCTCCGCCTCGAGTCTCGCGTTGCTGCAGTGGTCGATTAACTTGCAAGACTGAAGGCCGCAACGTCGCGCATCGACACATCGCTCTGGCCAGAAGAAATGCTTCAGAACGACCTTGAGTCGCTGATGACTCGACTGAACAAAGTCCCGAGTCGAGTGCAAGAATGGAAGAAGTCTTCTTACAGGTGCGGTGCTGACGTCGCTCTGTCCATGGTCCGCATCCACTTCAAAGAAGCTAGAGAAGACAAGCTGGTGTCTCTCAAGGTGGCCAACACTAGGAAGCATGACTTCCGTTCTTTCATGGAAACCTTCATCGCGGCTGCCACTCGGATCGTAGATGGGATCGACCTGGACGAGTTTGTTGCGCCTTCCAGCCCTCTGCAGGAGGGGTAAAAAACTTCTATGCTCGATGATTTGAATTTGCCTCGGAATGCCGAGTGATTTTTGTAACCGCAAAACTTTAACAGGCTTGATGCCTGAGTACTTCTGGGTCCGTAGGACATTATCCAAACTTTACTTGCCTTTGAAATATGCTTGCTTCTTTCGGACAACCATCTTCTTTGGATTGGAGTATATACTAGCATCTGTAATGCTCTTTTGCAGGTAGGAGTGAAGCACAAATTGCAGTCGACTTGTGCTCATCATGTTTGGGCGAGTGCTGGGCTGCAGCTAAGCCCCCGTGTGGGAGGTTTGCTCTCCACTCGGTAGGATTTTAGAAACTTAGGAGAGCACTGGGCTGCAGCTAAGCCCCCAAGTGGGAGGTTTGCTCTCCACTCGGTAGGTTTTTTAGAAACTTAGGCGAGCACTGGACTGCAGCTAAGCCCCCGAGTGGGAGGTTTGCTCTCCACTCGGTAGGTTTTCTAGAAACTTAGGCGAGCACTGGGCT
>NC_041385.1:51316263-51340163 GCF_002162155.2 Triticum dicoccoides
AAACGGATTCGCAGCTAAGCCTCCGAGTGGAAGGCTGGCTTACCACTCGGTAGGATTTTTTACAAGCTTAGGCAAGTACTTGGACTGCAGCTAAGCCTCCGAGTGGAAGACTGGCTTATCACTCGGTAGGATTTTCAAAAACTTAGGCGAGCACTGGGCTGCGGCTAAGCCCCCGAGTGGAAGGCTGGCTTACCACTCGGTAGGATTTTGTTTGCTTAGGCGAGTACTTGGACTGCAGCTAAGCCTCCGAGTGGGAGGCTGGCTCACCACTCGGTAGGGTTTTGTTTTAACTTAGGCGAAACGGATTCGCAGCTAAGCCTCCGAGTGGAAGGCTGGCTTACCACTCGGTAGGATTTTTTACAAGCTTAGGCGAAACGGGTTCGTAGCTAAGCCACCCACTGGGGACATATTTATGAGAGCAAAAGCAATAACAATTTCTAAGAAAATTATGAAACTCTTGTCTTTGATGAATACACTACAAGAGTACTTTTATTACAACTCATCCGAGTGAAAAACTTAAGTATAAAAAGGGCGGAGTAAGTCCGCGTTCCATACTCTGGGCTCGTCAATCTGGTGCTCGACATTGTAAAGGCGGTATGCCCCATTATGGAGAACCTTGGTGACGATGAAGGGACCTTCCCAAGTAGGAGCAAGCTTGTGTGGTTTCTGTTGATCCACTCAGAGAACTAAATCTCCCTCCTGGAAAGCTCGACTCTTCACATTTCTGGCATGGAAGCGACGCATGTCCTGCTGGTAAATGGTCGATCGGATCAAGGCCATCTCTCTTTCTTCTTCTAGAAGGTCGACCGCGTCCTGTCGGGCTTGCTCTGCTTCAGCTTCGGTGTAGAGTTCAACTCGGGGTGCGTTGTGAAGCAGGTCACTTGGCAAGACTGCTTCAGCTCCGTAGACCAAGAAGAACGGAGTCCTCCCAGTCGACCGGTTTGGCGTGGTCCTTAATCCCCAAAGTACCGACGGAAGCTCTTCGACCCATGCGCTAGCTGCATGCTTGAGGTCGCGCATCAGTCGGGGTTTCAACCCTTTGAGAATTAAGCCATTTGCTCGTTCTGCTTACCCATTCGACTGAGGGTGGGCGACTAAAGCATAATCGACTCGCGTACCCTGAGATGTGCAGAAGGCTCTGAATTCTTCGGAGTCGAAGTTTGACCCATTGTCTGTGATGATACTGTGGGGAAATCCATATCTGAATACCAACTCCCTGATGAAACTGACGGCGGTGCCGGCATCCAGATTCTTGATGGGTTTAGCCTCAATCCACTTAGTGAACTTGTCGACTGCTACCAATACATGGGTGTATCCGTTTCTGCCTGTTCTCAGTGGTCAACCCATATCCAACCCCGATACAGCGAAAGGCCAGACGAGTGGAATGGTCTTCAAGGCTGAGGCGGGTTTGTGCGACATATTGGAGTAGAATTGACATCCTTCACACTTGTCGACTATCTCTTTCGCCATCTCATTTGCTCTGGGCCAGTAAAAACCCGCTCGGTATGCTTTAGCCACGATGGTCCGAGAGGACGCATGATGGCCACAGGTCCCTGAGTGGATGTCGTTGAGAATCATTCGACCTTCTTCCGGTGTTATGCATTTTTGGCTGACTCCAGTCGCACTTTCTCTGTACAACTGTCCCCTCATGACGGTGAAGGCTTTGGATCGGCGGATGATCTCTCGAGCCTCTTCTTCATTCTCGGGGAGCTCTTTCCTCAGAATATAAGCGATCAAGGTTGGAAAAAGCGCTAGGCGGTAGGCGGGCGGTGACCCTCTGCCTAGCGCCTAGCCTGCCTAGGCGTAGCCTAGGCGGGCCAAGGCATTTTGTATGGTAGAAGGTTAGGATGATCATTATTTAGCTAGACTTTGTACTATATATCAGGTTAGAAGGATAATTTGATGATAAAAATAACATACATGACACAATGTGGAGAACTAAATATAATCTATTCCATGGAAGTAGTACGCCCATAGAAATATCAAATGTTCAAATACAGGAGAGTCAAACATCACGGAAGACCCAATTGGCATAGCATTATATATTATAAGTTCAACAGTTCACACTTCAGAATGAAGTTCTTTATTCCTAGAATCTTATTTGGAAGACTTCTCTCACAAGTCAAAAAGTGATGAACCCTTCGGTTATTGTTCCATCATCAAAAATATTAGTATCAGCATAACTATAATATGGATTCAGCAAATATGCAGCCAAGTGCAATGGAGACTCCAAGAAAAAACTATTGTGAAGTAAATAGATAATACAAAAAATAATTCATTTTTTGTGGGGGAAACAGAACAACATTTTTTTCAGCATTACAAAGTTTTAAATCTGCTGATTCAAAACTTATTTAGTCTTGCAAGTTGCAATGCTCGATACAGATCTGGAAGCAATTTCACTTTTATACTAACTGAACAATCCCTCTGGTTAAACGACAGCACACTCATATACTAATTTGAACTACCATGTTTAATAACCTGATGTCTCTACATTCAAGAATAATAACAGCCACATCCACACGCATTTGACCCTCCTTTTAGACTAGTACTAGTACGAGTTAGTGTCAGTGTCACATGACTCACATCTTGGCATCATGCAACAAAATCTGATCCTACTTCTACACTAGTACTAGTACCGCCCAGTATCACCTCTTGGCATAATGCCATATATAACTTAGTAAGTGAGAAAATCATAGAGCTAGCTTCAGTAACATCAATAGTGCCCGGGATGATTACCTTCAGACCAGTGGATGCTCCCTTGGTTCCTATGCTACAATTACCTTCAGGCAGTCAGTACAACTGCATCACGGAGTTATAATTATTTTTAGTCATGTTTTATCTAGGAAGTGTTCAGTACAGAAAATCTTTGGGTATATAGATTTCTGATGGTTCAAATACGTAGCTTCTGTCTCATTTCTCTCGGTCGATCACAGGAAGGAAACGAACACAAGAGATTTTGGCGCTTTCTGCAACTAACTGCAACGTTTGCTCTAGTGAAAACAGAAGCTACCAGCTGCTTATTCTGACGAAACTGAAGAAAAGAAAACATCTAGCTAACTGAATATTGTGTAGCAGGATTACAGTAGCCAACGATTTCCTCTTGATTTTTGTAAAGGAAACAGAGCATAGCAAAACTGCAGCTCAAGGGATTACAAGCGGAGGACAGATCTAGCAGCATCCAACATGCAATCCAGATAAACCAATACTGTTTATAAATTTAAAAGACCATTTGTGGATGTAAAAAGATCATACATAAATTACAGATCGAGTGATTACATGATATAGATGGAGCAACAATCAACTAGCAATCCACCGGTGATGCAGAGGCAACACACAGGCATAGTGAAAGACACGAGAGAAGAAGGGATGGTTAAAATCGCATTGGCAGCTCACCTACAGCAGGGGAGAAGACCGGACCTAAGGCTATGGTCGAATGGAGAAACAGCAAGGAGGAAGAAGTCATGGCGGTGAATCACTTCGTCCCGGCGGTCGGCGGACGAGCGGCAACAGAATAGATCGAGCCGCCGCCACCCCTTCTGTGTTTATATATACAAATCCTAACCTAATCTCTCCGTTCCTCCCGCCGGCAAACTGCCCGCAATCATCTTGCAATCTTCTCGCGATTCTCTCGCCACCTTCCCACATGCTAGCACCCTCCCGTTGCATCTCCGGTCCGCCTTGCTCCGCCTAGCGCCGCCCCCTCACTGCTTTTCGCCGCTTCCTAGTGCCTAGGCGCACGCCTTGCTCCGCCTAAGCGATGGGCCCGCCCAGAGGACCGATTAGGCCCAAAGCTACGCGATGGGCTATCACCGAGCGCTTCAGCGCGCTGAGGCGTACGCCTAATAACACTTTTCCAACCTTGTAAGCGATATAGGGCACTGTCCAGTCGGGAGTGATGACTAGAACTTCCATGATTAAGTCGACCATAGCTGGGACCTCGACTTCAGTCGGATCCGTGGCGCTTTTTGGCTGCGGGGCTTCCTCAGTGAAAGGATCTTCTTGATCCGACGGTGTGTGAACATGCTCCAAAAACACGCCACTCGGAATGGCTTCTCTCCTGGAACCTATCTTCGCCAAGTCATCGGCTGCTTGATTTTTCAGTCGGGGAACGTGATGGAGCTCTAATCCCTCAAATTTCTTCTCCAGCTTTCTGACTGCATTGCAGTATCCAGTCATGGCTGGGCTTCTGACATCCCACTCCTTCATCACTTGGTTGACTACTAAATCCGAGTCGCCGTAGACCATGAGGCGACGGACGCCGAGTGAGATGGCCATACGCAACCCGTACAAGAGTGCTTCGTATTCTGCTTCATTGTTGGAGGAATAAAAGTGAATCTGGAGTACATATCTGAGCTTATCTCCTCGGGGGGAAACCAAGACCACTCCGGCACCGGAACCATTCAGAATTTTGGAGCCATCGAAGAACATAGTCTAGTGCTCCGAGTGAACTTGGGTCGGTAACTGTTGTTCAATCCACTCGGCGAGGAAATCTGCTATTGCTTGGGACTTGATAGCTTTCTTTGCCTCAAATCTGATATCTAGGGGAAGAAGTTCAATCGCCCATTTTGCCACTCGACCGGTTGCATCTCTGTTGTGCAGAATCTCTGATAAGGGGGCGTCGGTGACGACTGTGATAATATGGTCAGAGAAGTAGTGAGCAACTTTCTTCGTGGTCATATAAATCCCATATACAAGCTTCTGATAATGAGGGTATCGTTGCTTGGATGGGGTCAGGACTTCGGAAATGTAATATACTGGGCGCTGAACTTTGAAGGCTTTCCCTTCTTCTTCCCGCTCGACCATAAGTACAATACTGACGACTTGTCCTGTGGCTGCAATGTAAAGCAGCAAAGGCTCTTTGCTGATTGGGGCAGCAAGCACCAGCTGGGTGGAAAGCAGGGTTTTTAACTCTGCAAACGCTGCATCAGCATCTGGAGTCCACTCGAAGTTGTCTGACTTCTTTATCAGTCGGTAAAGAGGCAATGCCTTTTCACCGAGGCGAGAGATGAATCGACTTAACGCGGCCAAGCATCCAGTAAGTTTCTGGACATCGTGCACACGTATGGGGCATTTCATTCGGAGTATAGTGCCAACTTTTTCTGGGTTGGCGTCGATTCCTCGTTCAGAAACAAGAAAACCGAGTAACTTTCTGCCAGGGACTCTGAATGTGCACTTTGATGGATTAAGCTTGATATCATACCTCCTGAGGTTGGCAAATGTTTCAGCGAGGTCAGTCAGCAGGTCAGAACCTTTTCGTGACTTGACCACTATGTCATCCATGTACGCTTCCACATTCCGACTGATTTGAGTGAGCAAACACTTCTGAATCATCCTCCTGAACGTGGCTCCGGCATTCTTGAGACCGAATGGCATGGTGACATAACAGAAGCACCTGAATGGGGTGATGAAAGCCGTTTTGATCTGATCGGGCCCAAACAGACGGATCTGATGGTACCTGGAATAAGCGTCCAAGAAAGACAGTCGCTCACATCCTGCAGTCGAGTCGACTATTTGGTCGATGCGGGGGAGAGGAAAATGATCTTTTGGGTAGGCCCGATTGATATGCTTAAAATCGATGCACATGCGAAGCAAATTGTCCTTTTTGGGACCATGACGACATTGGCGAGCCACTCGGAGTGGTAAATCTCTCGGATAAACTCTACTGCTAGGAGCCGAGCCACTTCTTCACCAATGGCCTTCCTTTTCTGGACGGCGGACCGTCGCAGATGTTCCTTCACAGGTTTTGCCTTTGAATCGACTGGTAGACGATGCTCAGCCAGTCCCCTGGGTACACCCGGCATGTCAGAAGGTTTCCATGCAAAGATGTCCCAGTTCTCACGGAGGAACCGAATGAGTGCTTCTTCCTATTTGGGGTCGAGTGTTGTGGAGATATGAGTCGGGGCAGCATTAGGGTCGGTCGGGTGGATGTGAACGGGTTTTGTCTCATCGGATGACTGGAACGCTGACTCTGTGGCAGGCTTTTTGGCTCGCAACAAATCACTCGGATCTGCATTCCTTTGGTGTTCCTGCCACTCTTCTTCCACCATCTGAGCATCGGCGATCTTTGAGCCTTTCTGGAAGCACTCTTCTGCCTTCTTGCGATTACCAGTGACAGTGATCACGCCTTTAGGGCCAGGCATCTTTAGTTTGAGGTACACGTAACATGGTCGAGCCATAAAGCGCGCATAAGCTGGTCTGCCCAAAATTGCGTGATAGGCACTCTGGAAATCCACAACCTCAAATGTCAGCTTCTCCTTGCGGAAATTCTTTGAATCACCAAAAACTACATTAAGAGCAATCTGGCCGAGTGATGCGGCCTTCTTTCCAGGGATGACTCCATAAAAACTCCTATTGCTCGTGCTCAGTCTGGACATCAGAATGCCCATCCCTTTCAGTGTCTCAGCATACAGTATATTTAAACGGCTGCCGCCATCCATCAACACTTTTGTCAATCGAGTGCCCTCGACGACTAGGTCGACCACCAACGCTTGCCTCCCAGGGGTGGCTATGTGCATGGGGTGATCAGATTGGTCAAACGTAATGGCAGTCTGAGAACACTTCAGGTAATTGGGTGTTGACGGAGCAGCCATATTCACCTCTCGGTTTATAACTTTCAGTCGGTTTTTGCTCTCAACATCGGCAAAAATCATTAAGGTGGAATTGACCTGCGGATATTCCCCGTCACTATCCTCCTTGTCCTCAACCTTGTCCGACTCTTTTTCTTTGTCCTAGGAGTGCTTCCCTTGGAACTGCTGTATCAGGAGTCGACACTGTCGAGTGGTATGCTTCGGGTAGATGAAATTACCCTCTTCGTCTTTCTTGGTGTGGATGTGACATGGTAAATCTAACACGTCATTTCCTTCTTTATCTTTTACTTCCTTGGGGTTCCAAGGCCCCTTGGGTTTCCCTTTGAACTTTCCTTGGTTCAGGGCCAAGGCTTCTCTAGGCGCGGCTGGCTCAGCTTTACGCTTTTGCTTCCGACTGGAATTCCCGCCTCCGCTGTCCTGGGCGACTGACTTGTTTTTGCCGCTCCGGAGCCGATCCTCTTCCTCACCATTGGCATATTTGGTGGCTATTTCCATCATTCGACTCAGAGACATGTCTCGGGTTCGACCGAATTTCAGGCTTAGCTCTCTGTACTTTACGCACTCCTTGAAGGCGCAGACTGCCTGGTGATCAGATACATTTTCTACTCTATGATGCAGTGTGATCCATCTCTGGATGTAATCCCTCAGAGTCTCATTCGACTTCTGTACACAAGATTGCAGCTCTGTCAGTCCCGCTGGCCGCTTGCATGTTCCTTCAAACATCCTGACAAACACTCGGGAGAGGTCCTCCCACATGTAGATGCTGCTGGGCGTCAACTGATTCAGCCATGCCCTGGCTGACCCTTCCAACATGAGAGGCAGATGCTTCATGGCCACCTCGTCATTTCCACCGCCGATCTGAACAGCCACTCGGTAGTCCTCGTCATTTGCTGACTCCAGTCGCCAACCTGAAGTTGGGAGGAATCACCGCGGCTCTGATGGCTCTGCTGAAACACTCTGGTCCGGAGACGTGCACTCGGCTGCTGGTGGGTACATCTCTGTCATTACCCTCTCTGTGGGCTCTGTTCCGGTCAACCAGACCTTGAGCGATGATGGATCTCGCATCAAAGCCCGGTTCCCTGGGGTCGACTGGAATTCTTCGCCCGCCACTATACTGGCGTCTGTCATCCTGCTGTCGAGGCATATATGATCCACCCCTCCGGGGAGGAGTGGGCACTCGACGATGATCGTTGTGATTGACTCGGTGATCATCCTGCTCATAGTTCCTGTACTGATTGTGTCGGTCGCCATGCCCTTCACGCCTCGGGGGCGATCTGGGGCTATGAGCTGACTGGACAGTATTCGCCGCCACGGACCTGCTATGAATCCTGTTCCGCGACTGCGACACAGCCAAATTCTGATCTCCAGCTGCCCGGAGCAAATCCCTGATCTGCATCAAGCCTCTGCCAGCCTCTGACTGGGAAGGCTGAATCGACTCTGCTATACGTGTTGCAGCTGCCAAATTCTGGATTGGAGTGCGGTATACCTGAGTCGGAGGTTTAAAGAGTTGGCGTCGACTGGAGTCTGGAATCCATTGCCGCGCGTGCTCGTCGAGTGCCCCCTGAAGGTTCTCCAGTCAAGTGCGCTCAGCCAGGTTGGCCAAGCGCGCGTCCTCTAAGGCGCGAGCCTCAGGGGTTTCTCCAACGATCGGAGTATGAAGTGCATCCATGTTCCGGCGGCGAAGCTCTTCCCTCTGCTGCGAGTCGAGGGGCTCGGGGCGGTACTCCTCATGGTCGTGCGACGGGTCGCCTCCATCGTTGCCTCCTTCGGTGCCAGGAAAGCCGGGGGGAACGTGCGGCCCATTGACCATCAGGACCTCCGCCGCCGGATCACTGTTGTCGCATTCGGATGCAGTCTCTGCGGAGCCAGTTGACAGATCGAACAGGCCGTAGAGAGATTCGTCGGGCTCGATTGCCGCGACTTGGGCAGTGGCCGACTGGCGAGCCACTGTGTGCCTCACCCACCGCTAAAGCCTCGACCGATCGGAGCGCTTACGCCGGCGGGAAGCTGGGAGGGAGGATGACACGAAAACTAGCCGATACTGAGTCGACGGTTGCCGCAGAAGGACGCCGCGGACGCATGCTCGAAAGTGCATAGCTCCGCGGACTGGGAGCGCATCCACGTCGAGCGGAGCCTCCTGCAGCCAGGCAGAGTCGTCGGCGACGAATGTGAGCGCGCCGAGACGGATCCCGCGGCCCTCAACCAAAACTCCACCTAAAACCATGATGATGGGAATTGAAAAAATTGCAACTTCTCCAACAAGTCGCTAAGACACCTGCCCCACGGTGGGTGCCAACTATCGTGGTTCTAAGTCTGACAGTAGAATAGGGGGTAGGTATGGAGAGGCAAGATCCTAGCTACGGAGCAGTTGTGCACACAAGTGTTTTACGAGTTCAGGCCCTTCTCGGAGGAAGTAATAGCCCTATGTCTCGGAGCCCGGAGGCGGTCGACTGGATTATATGTGTGAGAGTTACAGGGGTGCGAACCCTTCTACCAGTGGAGGGGGTGGCTTATATAGAGGACGTCAAGACCCCAGCCAGCCCACGTAGCGGAGGGTTAAAGTACATTAAGGTCAGGCGTTACTGGTAACGCCTTACATAAAGTGTCATCATGACCATTAAGACTACTTAATTACAGACCGTTAGGATACAGAGTAGATCTTGAACTCCTGGTGGTCGAGTGAGTCTTCATGGTCGAGTGTCTTTAGGTTCGTCGAGTGTCTTCTAGTCCGTCGAGTGGAGTTCCTCTTGGTCGACTGGAAGACGGCTTCTTCTAAAAGATGTCCTTGGGGAGGGTACCTTGGACAGGTCCATAACCCTACCCTAGGTACATGACTTCATCAGGTGGGGGCGCCCAAACCCGTGTAGGGTTTCCCCTGTGGCCGCCGCGCCTCCCCTAGGGAACCCTAGGGAGCCTCCCCCTCCTCCCTTCCCCCTATATATAGTGAGGGAGAGAGAGGGCAGCCGCACCCTTCCCCTGGCGCAGCCCTCTCCCTCCTCCAACATCTTCCTCTTCCTCCGTAGTGCTTGGCGAAGCCCTGCCGGAGAACCACGAGCTCCATCACCACCATGTCGTCGTGCTGTCGGAGTTCTCCCTCAACTTCTCCTCTCCCCTTGCTGGTTCAAGAAGGAGGAGACGTCCCCGGGCTGTACGTGTGTTGAACGCAGAGGCACCGTTGTTCGGTGCTTAGATCGGATTCGGCCGCGATCTGAATCGCTTCGTGAACGACTCCACCGACCGCGTTCTTGTAACTCTTCCGCTTAGCGATCTTCAAGGGTATGAAGATGCATTCCCTCTCTCTCTCATTGCTAGTCTCTCCATAGATTGATCTTGGTGACGCGTAGAATATTTTGAATTTCTGCTACGTTCCCCAACAATAGGAACCACCGCCTACTGGGTTTTGGACAGCCACCTCCTCATCCGACATATACATGGTGGATACACCCAAAGAGAACAATGGCGACAATGAAAATCTAGTCGAGGATAAACCTCCTGAGATATAGCCAAAGCGCCTGCGTCAGCAGCGCCGCTCTAAGCCACTCCATGGTAAAAATAGCAATATAGTCACAGGAGAAAACAATACTCCGGACGATGCCGAAGACAATGAAGACCCCGTTGAGCCAACCTCCGAACAGGAGGAATGGTAGGATGGGCGAGTCAGCCCAAATGAATAAGCCATGAATGAAGACTCGGAAGACAATAACTACCTTCCGCTCTCCAAGGAAGAAGTGAGCCTCGGCAACAAAGACTTATTCGTGCCTGAGGAGCTCGTCGAGTAGGAGCACTTCAAGCGCTGGCTAATAGCCACTGCAAGGAGCCTAAAAAAGAAGCAGCAGCAGCTTCAAGTTGATCAGGATCTGCTCAATGATAGATGGACTGACGTCCTGGCAGCCGAGGAATACGGCCTCAAGCGCCCAACCAAAAGTTACCCATAGCGCAAATTGTTACCCCAGTTTGATGAGGAGGCGGTGGAGCCCGTCCTACCAGCGCATAATGCGGCTGACCAGCCACCACGCGGCCGGGACAAAGCGGCACCTCGAGCCGAACACCATCTTGCACTACTCCGCCATAAAAACAAAAATACAACAGCTCGGGGATATACATATGACCTGCGGCATGACTTTGAAAACAAAGCAGGCCAGACCAGATCGATCTACGGATCACGGGGGTGTGCCCCGATGCGCGATGATGGCCACCAGGCCGGACGTGACAAATATAACCACGTTCGGGCCGAACACCGCAGACGAACTCCATCCGAGCCACGTCACGGCCTGGCCCGATATAGAGGCGCCGCACACCCCCTTTGCTTCACTGATGAAAGAATGGAACATGAATTCCCGGAAGGGTTTAAACCCGTAAACATCGAATCATATGATGGGACAACAGACACCGTGGTATGGATTGAGAATTTTCTTCTCCATATTCATATGGCCCGCGGTGATGATCTTCATGCCATCAAATACCTCCCGCTAAAACTCAAGGGACCAGCTTCACACTGGTTGAACAGTCTGCCCGAAAACTCCATTAGCAGCTGGGAGGACTTGGAAAATGCCTTTCTTGACAACTTTCAAGGCACATATGTCTGACCTCCGGATGCCGATGACTTAAGCCATATAGTCCAACAGCCCGGAGAGTCAGGCAGGAAATTCTGGACTAGGTTATTAAGTAAAAAGAACCAGATAGTCGACTGTCCGGACGCTGAAGCCCTAGCGGCCTTTAAGCATAGCATTCACGACGATGGCTAGCCCGACACCTCGTCCAAGAAAAGCCGAAGTCCATGGCAGCCCTCATGACACTTATGACCCACTTTTGCGCGGGCGAGGATAGTTGGCTAGCCCGCAGCAATAATCATGCAAGCAAACCTGGCACTTCTGAGGTCAAAAACAGCAATGGCAAGCCACGATGCAATAGACACAAGCGTCGAAGCAACGGTGACAACACCGAAGATACGACTGTCAACGCCAGATTCAATGGCTCTAAGTTCGGTCAATGGAAGAATCCATTTAAGAGAAATAATCTGGGCCCATCTAGTTTGGACCGCATACTCGATCATCCATGTCAAATCCACGTCACTCCTGATAAACCAGCCAATCATACCAACAGAGAATGTTGGGTCTTCAAGAAGGCCGGTAAGTTAAATGCCGAGAACAAGGAGAAGGGGTCACAAAGCGATGACGATGAGGAGGAGCCCCGGCCACCGAACACAGGGGGGTAGAAGAAGTCCTCCCCTATGTCAAAATAGTGAACATGATATACGCTACCCATATCCCCAAGAGGGAGCGCGAGCGCACACTCAGGGACGTCTACGCGATGAAGCCAGTCGCCCCAAAGTTCAACCCATGGTCATACTGTCCGATCACCTTCGATCGCAGGGACCACCCGACTAGTATCCATCATGGCGGTTCAGCCGCACTGGTCCTTGACCCAATCATTGATGGATTCCACCTTACATGAGTCCTCATGAACGGTGGCAACAACCTAAACCTGCTCTATCAGGATACAGTGTGCAAAATGGGTATTGATCCATCAAGGATCAAGCCCACAAAAACCACCTTTAAAGGTGTCATACCAGGTGTAGAGGCCTGCTGTACGGGCTCAATCACACTAGAAGTGGTCTTCGGATCCTCGGATAATTTCCAAATCAAAGAATTGATCTTCGATATCGTCCCCTTTCACAGCGGCTATCACACACTGCTTGGACGAACCGCATTTGCTCGATTCAACGCGGTGCCACACTATGCTTATCTCAAACTCAAGATGCATGGGCCACGTTGTGTTATAACAGTCAATGGAAACATGGAACGCTCTCTCCGTACTGACAAGCACACCGCGACCCTTGTAGCAGAAGTACAGAGCGGCCTTTTCAGGCATAATCGCAATTCTATGGCCAAGCTCCCGAACACTGTCAAACGAGTCCAGACTACTCCGCGGCAGGACGGTCTAGTTCGTCAAGAGCTTGACTAGCAACTCGGCCTCCGTCCCAGTCCCGACCGAACAGCGGCACTCGTACCGCGCATACATAGCTATGCACTCAAAATACCATGGGCATAGACGGAGGCACAGCTAGACCGTGGTCCACAATACGGCTCAACTGCTCCTGGACCCGCATACTTTTACTATTTCCTTTTTCTTTTCAGGTTTCTTTTTCGCCCAGGCCTTTTCCTGATAACCTGATCATCGGACCCATCAAGAGACGGATACACCAAGAAGGCAAGAAGCTTTGACGTACAAGGGAACTCCCAAGTGGTCTCTGCTAACGATCATTATACCTGTTTCAAAAACCCCCACACAGCTCGCCCTTGGTTGTGGCATGTCAAATATCCCTATTTGCATATCGTATTACTTGTACAAATACGCCTTGACGTATTAATCAAATTACAATGGAAAATAGTTTGCGGCTCAAAATTTGCGGCGTCAGCTTATTACTTGATTTTTTTTCCTTTTCTTTATATTCTTATCAATTGCGCCCGTACACTTTGGTACGCCTTAATTCGCCAGGGGCTTCATCACACCCCACAACATGGCAATCAAGTCCAAAAACTTCTACAGTACAGTTAGGCAACCCTAACTTATAGCATTATATGCATCGGCTCTGAATCATATCTTTGGTCAATAGTTGGGTTGCCCGGTTCCTGTGCTTACTACCTTACGTTCCGCTATGTCGGCTAGGGTAGTAAAGGGAGAACTACTGTGATTGTGTCCTGGTTCATTCAGATGAGCACCTTAGTAGAGAAAACCGAAAACTGACTGTCATGATACAGTGAGAGTCGGTCAGCTATTCGAGGGGTTACAAATCTTTAGCGATTTTTTCCGCATTATGCGATGAATCGGTTTTTATCCGATCAGGCATGTATAGCGCCCCAAGTTCGGACTTCCGAACACCAGGGGCTACGCCTAAATTTTCTTGTCAAACTCCTATGGCTACGTAAGAGTAATAAAGCCGAATAGTCTGATTGCCTGGTTCGTTGCGCTAAACACCTCCTTAAATGACCAAAACCTTGGATAAGGAGTGTTTAGATTTATCCCGAACACCCCCGTACTACCTACGTGGGGGCAGAAGCCGACGACTGGCCAACTCTCAGATTTCACAAAACAGCCACACAGGAGGTAAAATTTTAAATAATAGACATTATATTACATAGCGGATCTGTTTCATTATACATGATAGGATAAAATGAATGTATTCATGGGAATATGATATCCTTAGCACATTGCTCCGCCACAAGGCGAGATCCCTCCAGGACACTGTCAAAATACAGTTCGGGCGTGCGGTGCTCCTTGCCCGCGGGCGGTCCCTCGGTCATCAATTTCATGGTGTCCATCTTCGCCCAGTGCATCTTGGCGTGGGCAAAGGCCATTTGCGCGCCTTCGATGCAGACCGACCGCTTGATGGCGCCAAGCTGAGGGAAGGCATTGACCAGCCACTTCACGAGTCTGAAGTAGCTGCTGGGAATGGCTTCGGCAGGCCATAGCCGGATTATTAAATCCTTCATGCCTAGTTCCGCCGCCCTATGCAGCTCGACCAGCTGTTTTAGCTGATCGCCAAAGAGCACCGGATGTTTTGGCGCAAGGTATTGCGACCAAAACAGCTTCTCCTCGAGCTCCCCTCTTTGGCTCGGTAGAATTCTGCAGCATCTGACACGCTGCACGGCAGATCCGCAAACGCCACTAGAGAACTCCAAATATCTGGGTCGGTAAGAGGAACCTTTCTTTCAGTAAGAGGCATCGTGTGCGCTCTGGTGGGCCTTGACAAGTTCGGACTCTTGATCCGTAATGTTGCGCTCCAAGGACTCACACTTCTTGACGGCGTCCTGGAGCTCTTGCTGGACCTCGCTGACCCGGGCCGCATGCTTTTCGCGTGCAGCTCGTTCCTTGGCCACTCTATCCTCGCCCTCGGCCAGCGCCTTCTTGAGGGCCTCTACTTCGGTCGCTGCCCCTAATAAATATTATGGCACTTTAGTCAGCAAACATCATTCATCCTTCATGAATATATATAAGGTTACTGCATACCTTGACTGTCCTCCAGCTGCTTCTTCACGTGGCCGAGCTCTTCCTCGGCCCGCTCCAGACTCTGCTTCAGTCCGTAGGCTTCCACGGTGTGAGAGGTCGCAGCCAGCAGGGACACCTGCTTATTCACATAGACATTTTAGATTAGTCTCCTGCGAAAATTATTTGATCCTCTGTTCAGCTTTTCTTTCTGAACACTGAATAGAGCCTCAGGGGCTACTGTCTATACTGCCATTATTTTTACGCAATTACATTACTTACCACAACGCCTGTTAGAAGGCTAGTGCAGGCTTCGGTCAGTCTGCTTTTTGCGGACTGGATCCTCTCAATCACAGTACCCTTAAGGGTACGGTGTTCCTCGACAATTGAAGCGCCTCGCAGCGCTTCCAGCAAAGTATCCGGCGCCTCTCGATGGACAGAGGTCACCAGTGGAATAGGCACGCCCCCTTCCTTCGAAAAGGGATGCTTGCCAGATTCCGGAATTATATTCAGTTGGGGGCGGAATTGTAAATGGCCCCCATCGTCAGTGTCCATGGGGGTTTGCTCCCCCATGTGTCCGAAACCCCAGGCTTCACCCTCCGGCGCCTCCCTGACGGCCTCCGAATTCTCCCCCGGGCCTGGGATCCTTTGGGACGACACCTTGGTGTCCTCCGTGTCCTTGGGAGAGGAGGCCGCGGGAAGGGTCCCGTTGTCCATCGCGTCCGGGTCCAGCGAGTCCTCCGAAGATAAGGACCACTTGGGATTGGACCGAGTGGGACTGCAAATACATGATTCAACATGACAAAACAATACAGTAGAGAGGTCGGATATATGAAAGTGTCCGGGTACTCACGATTCGGCCAGGGGCTTGTCCCTGGGTTCCCACTCCGAGCTGCTGTCGGTGGCTATGGTGGAGCTGTCCGGAAGGGAAGTTTTCCCCTTCTTGGACGCCTCGGCCTCCAGACGCCTGGAGGCCTCCTCTTCTTTCTCCCCCCTATAGGGGAGGGGATGGCTCTCCTCTTCTTCTTCTTCCTCCTCTTCCTTGTCATCTTCAGCGGGGGAGGAGTGAGCTTCAGCGTCTTCGGCATCACGTCTGAAGTGCCCTTCCGACGGAGACCACCTCTGGTCCCCTTGGCCTTCTACTCCGGCGCTTGATAAGGCGCCGGAACCAGAATATTGGTTAGAAGCGGGATTTCTGGGTCTTCAAGCAGCGAAGCTAGACAGTTGATCTGCTCCGCCTTCTCTGTCCAGGTCTGAAAGAATCAATAGGGAGGCTCAGACGCTTCCCTTGAATATGCAAGTAAAGGGTATGCCTTGAAAACATGAAAAAACTTACCGGACTAGCAGGGTGGGTCAAGTCATGCCCGCAATCTTCAGTTGTGGGCGGCGGCACCTCATTGGCCTTGAAGAGCACCTTCCAGATGTCTTCATGCGTAGTGCCAAAGAACTCCAGTAGGGTCTGGTGCTTGGCCGGGTCAAACTCCCATAGACGGCAAGTCCGGTGTTGGCATGGAAGGATCCGGCGAACGAGCATCACCTCGATCACATTGACGATGTTGATTCTCTTGTTTATCATGTTCTAAACGCGCATTTAGAGCGTTGTCAGCTCGTTCGGAGAAGACTAGGTCAGGCCTTTCTCTTGCCAGGAGCTGAGCCGCATCGGGACTCCGGACCTGAATGCGAGAGCCGCGACCTAGTTGGTGTCACGTGGCTCTGTGACGTCACTTCGCCTTGCATCCTTTGACAGTCTCCACGAAGGAGCCTTAGGGTCAGGTGACATTGGGCATCTTGCCCACCATGGCGCCTCCGCACTCTGCTTGTTAACCGCTCACCATTGAAGGTTTTCAGCCATAGCCCGAAGTGAGGTGCGATGCGGAGGAAGGCCTCACACACGACAATAAATGCTGATATGTTGAGGATGGAGTTGGGGGCCAGATCATGGAAGTCTAGCCCGTAGTAGAACATAAGTCCATGGACGAACGGGTAGAGAGGGAATCCCAGCCCGCAGACGAAGTGAGAGACGAATACCACCATCTCATGGGGCTCGGGGGTGGGTATGATATGTCCCTCGGCCGGAAGCCGATGGGCGATCTACTTGGCCGAGTACCCGGCCTCCCGGATCTTCTTGATGTCCTTCTCCTTGATGGAGGAGGCCATCCACTTGCCCTGCGCTCCGGATCCGGACATGGCTGGAGTGCTTTTTGGGGCGGAAAAGATGAGAACTTGGGCAGAGAATGGGATGGGCAGAGAGAGAAGAGAAGGCGTGGGTGAAAAAGGAAGAATCCTTATCTCTTTATAAAGGCAGTGAATATCATGCGCCTCCCCAGTTGCCGTAAAACTCGCCTATTCCCCAAGGGCCATGCAGATGGCATGGTTGGGTTACCCATGCCCGTATTGATGAGAATCCCGTGATAAGGGGACACGATCTCTGCTTTGACAAGATGTGCCAATAAAACCGCACCTTGAAATACAGAGCGGCAGGCTAAAAATGGTTCAAATAATGACCGGGCGATGGTGTGATGTCACGCTATTAAAAGTTGTCAGCGGATTGGACTCGTGGAATATTATACTCTCTACGGTTGTGTGTGGTATTTGTTTTGCAGAGCCGGACACGTCTCCAGTGTCCGAAGACTATTATGGAGTATTCGGAGAAGGAAACCGCCTTGCAATGCCGAAGACAATCTGCGCGCCGGACTCATCGGCATTGAAGCCTGGTTCAGGGGCTACTGAGGGAGTCCTGGATTAAGGGGTCCTCGTACAGCTGGACTATTAACATGGTCCGGCTGATGGGCTATGAAGACACATGACCGAAGACTTCTTCCCATGTCCGGATGGGACTCTCCTTTGCATGGATGGCAAGCTTGGTGATTCGGATATGTAAATTCCTTTCTCTGTAACCGACCTTGTGTAACCCTAGCCCCCTCTGGTGTCTATATAAACAGGAGGGTCTAGTCCGTAGAGACAACTACAATCATAATCATAGGCTAGACTTCCAGGGTTTAGCCATTACGATCTCGTGGTAGATCAACTCTTGTAATACTCATATTCATCAAGATCAATCAAGCAGGAAGTAGGGTATTACATCCATAGAGAGGGACCGAACCTGGGTAAACATTGTGTCCCCCGCCTCTTGTTACCATTAGCCTTAGACGCACAGTTCGGGACCCCCCTACCCGAGATCTGCCGGTTTTGACACCGACAACTATCATTATCTACTTTGCATCTTTTGGCATCAATATTATGAATATGTGTATCACTACGATCAAGATTCAATAAACCATCAACATTGGGTGTATGACCATAGAAGGTTTTATTCATGTAAACAGAATAACAATTTTATTCTCTATTTTAGATGAATAATCGTATCATAATAAGCATGATCTAATAATATTTATGCTCAACACAAACACCAAATAACATTTATTTAGGTTCAACACTAATCTCAAAAGTATAGGGAGTATGCGATGATGATCATATCAATCTTGGAACCACTTCCAACACACATCATCACTTCACCCTCAACTAGTCTCTGTTTATTCTGTAACTCTTGTTTCGAGTTACTAATCTTAGCAACCGAACACGTATCAAATACCCAGGGGCCACTATAAACACTAGTAAGGTACACATCAGTAACCTGTATATCAAAATATACACTTGTTCACTTTGCCATCCTTTTTATCCACCGAATAATCAGGGTATTCTGCTTCGAGTGACCATTTCCTTTGCAGTAGAAGCACTCAGTTTCAGGCTTTGGTCCAGCTTTGGGCTTCTTCACGGGAGTGACAACTTGCTTGCCAATATTATTGAAGTTTCCTTTATTTCCCTTTGCCCTTTTCTTGAAACTAGTGATCTTGTTTAATCATCAACATTTGATGCTTTTTCTTGATTTCTACTTTCGTCAATTTCAGCATCACGAAGAGTTCGGGAATTGTTTTCGTCATCCCTTGCCTACTATAGTTCATCACGAAGTTCTAGTAACTTGGTGATGGTGACTAGAGAACACTGTCAATCGCTATCTTATCTGGAAGATTAACTCCCACTTGATTCAAGTGATTGTAGTACCCAGACATACTGAGCACATGCTCACTAGTTGAGCAATTCTCCTCCATCTTTTAGGCAAAGTACTTGTCATCGGTCTAATACCTCTTGACACGGGCATGAGTCTGAAATACTAACTTAAGCTCTTAGAACATCTTATATGCTCCATGAAATTTCAAAAATGTTTTCAAGTCCCGGTTCTAAGCTATAAAGCATGGCGCACTAAACTATCAAGTAGTCATCTTATTAGGCTAGCCAAACATTCATAACGTCTGCATCTGCTCCTGCAATAGGTTTGTCACCTAGCGGTGCATCAAGGACATAATTCTTCTATGCAGCAATGAGGATACACCTCAGATCACAGACCCAGTCCATATCATTGCTATTATCATCTTTTAACTTAGTTTTCTCTAGGAACATATAAAAAACATAGGGAAGCTATAACGCGAGCTATTGATCTACAACATAATTTGCAAAAAACTATCATGACTAAGTTCATGATAAATTAAAGTTCAATTAATCATATTACTTAAGAACTCCCACTTAGATAGACATCCCTCTAGTCATCTAAATGATCACGTGATCCAAATCAACTAAACCATGTCCGATCATCACCTGAGATGGAGTAGTTTTCAATGGTGAACATTACTATGTTGATCATATCTACTATATGATTCACGCTTCACCTTTCGGTCTCCAGTGTTCCGAAGCCATATCTGCATATGCTAGGCTCGTCAAGTTTAACCCGAGTATTCCGCGTGTGCAAAACTGGCCTGCACCCGTTGTATGTCAACGTAGAGCTTATCACACCCGATCATCACGTGGTGTCTCGGCATGACGAACTGTAGCAATGGTGCATACTCAGGGAGAACACTTATAACTTGAAATTTAGTAAGGGATCATCTTATAATGCTGCCGTCGTACTAAGAAAAATAAGATGCATAAAGGATAAACATCACATGCAATCAAAATATGTGACATGATATGGCCAACATCATCTTGTGCTCATGATCTCCATCACCGAAGCATCGTCATGATCTCCATCGTCACCGGCGCGACACCTTGATCTTCATCGTAGCATCATTGTCGTCTCGTCAACTATTGTTACTATGACTATTGCTACCGCTTAGTGATAAAGTAAAACAATTACATGGTGATTGCATTGCATACAATAAAGGGACAACCATATGGCTCCTGGCAGTTGCCGATAACTTTGTTACAAAACATGATCATGTCATACAACAAATTATATCGCATCATGCCTTAACCATATCACATCACAGCAAGCCCTGCAAAAACAAATTATACGTTCTCTACTTTATTGTTGCAAGTTTTACGTGCCTGCTACAGGCTTCTAGCAAGAACCGTTCTCACCTACGCATCAAAATCACAATGATTTTTCGTCAAGTGTGTTGTTTTAACCTTCAAGAAGTACCGGGCATGGCCACACTCGATTCAACTAAAGTTGGAGAAACAGACACTCACCAGCTACCTATGTGCAAAACACGTCGGTAGAACCAGTCTCGCATAAGCGTACGCATAATGTCGGTCTGAGCCGCTTCATCCAACAAGCCGAATCAAAGTATGACATGTTGGTAAGCAGTATGACTATTATCACCCACAACTCTTTGTGTTCTACTCGTGCATATAACATCTACGCATAGACCTGGCTTGGATGCCACTGTTGGGGAACGCAGTAATTTCAAAAAAAATCCTACGATCACGCAAGATCTATCTCTAGCTGATGCATAGCAACGGGAGGGGAGAGTGTTATCTATGTACCCTCGTGAACCGAAAGCGGAAGCGTTATGACAACGCGGTTGATGTAGTCGTACGTCTTCATGATCCGACCGATCCTAGCACCGAAGGTACGTCTTCATAGATCTGCACACATTCAGCTTAGTGACGTCCCACGAACTCTAGATCCAGGTGAGGTCAAGGGAGAGTTTTGTCAGCACGATGGCGTGGTGACGGTGATGATGAAGTTACCGGTGCAGGGCTTCGCCTAAGCACTATGACGATATGACCGAAGTGTGTAACTGTGGAGGGGGGCACCGCACACGGCTAAAACAATTGTCAACTTGTGTATCTGTGGGGTGCCCCCTCCCTCATATATAACTGAGGGGAGGAGGAGGCCGGGGCGAACAAGGGGCCCGCCAAGGGGGAGGACTCCTACTCCTAGTAGGAGTAGGTCTCCCATCTTTCCTAGTCCAAGAAGGAGAAGAGGGGAAAGAGGAGCGGAGAGAAGGAAGGAGAGGGGGTGCCCCCCTTTCCTTGTATAATTTGGAGTGGGCAAGGGGGGCGCGCGCCACCTCTCGCTGACCCTCTCTCTTCTCCACTAAGGCCCACTAAGGCCCATTAATCCCCCGGGGGGTTCCGGTGACCATCTGGTACTCCGGTTTTATCTGAAACTTCTCCGGAACACTTCCGGTGTCCGAATATAGTCGTCCAATATATCAATCTTGATGTATCGACCATTTAGAGACTCCTCGTAATGTCCATGATCACATCCGGGACTCCGAACAATCTTCGGTACATCATATCACATAAACTCGTAATACCAATCGTCATTGAATGTTAAGCGTGCGGACCCTACGGGTTCGAGAACTATGTAGACATGACCGAGACACGTCTCCGGACAATAATCAATAGCGGAACCTATATGCTCATAGTTGTTCCTACATATTCAACGAAGATTTTTATCGGTCAAGCCGCATGAAAACATATGTTGTTCCCTCATCAGTATGTTACTTGCCCGATATTCAATCATCGGTATCATTATACCTAGTTCAATCTCGTTACCGACAAGTCTCTTTACTCGTTCCGTGATACTTCATCCCACGCCTAACTCATTAGTCACAATGCTTGCAAGGCTTATAGTGATGAGTATTACCGAGAGGGCCCAGAGATACCTCTCTGAAACACGGAGTGACAAATCCTAATCTCGATCTATGCCAACCTAACAAACACCTTCGGAAACACCTGTAGAGGACCTTTATAATCACCGATTTATGTTTTGATGTTTGGTAGCACATAAAGTGTTCCTCTGGTATTCGGGAGTTGCATAATCTCATAGTCTGAGGAACTTGTATAAGTCATGAAGAAAGTAGTAGCAATGAAACTGAAACGATCATAAAGCTAAGCTAACGGATGGGTCATGTCCATCACATCATTCTCCTAATGATGTGATCCCGTTCATCAAATGACAACACATGTCTATGGTTTGGAAACATAACCATCTTTGATAAATGAGCTAGTCAAGTAGAGGCATACTAGGGACTCTTATATTTTGTCTTGTATTCACACATGTACTGAGTTTCCGGTTAATAAAATTCTAGCATGAATAATAAACATTTATCATGAAATAAGGAAATAAATAATAACTTTATTATTGCCTCTAGGGCATATTTCCTTCAGGCTTCCTCTCTCTCTCTCTCTTTTGATTCTCAATACAATGGTCTCTTGGAGATCTATTTGATGTAACTCTTTTTGCGGTGTGTTTGTTGGGATCCGATGAACTTTGATTTTATGATCAGATCTATTTTATCCATGAAAATTATTTGAGTTTTGATCACTTATATGCATGATTGCATATAGCCTCGCATTTCTTCTTCAAATATTTGGTTTAGTTAGGCCAACTACATCGATTTTTCTTGCCACGGGAAGAGGTACTTTGTGATGGTTTCGATCTTACGGTGCTCAATCCCATGACAGAAGGGGACATGACATGTATGTATCGTGGCTATTAAGGAATACAAGATGGGCTCTATTCCTAAATGAATAGATCTTGTCTACATCATGTCATCGTTCGTATTGCATTACTCTGTTTCTCCATGAACTTAATACACTAGATGCATGCTGGATAGCGGTCGATGTGTGGAGTAATAGTAGTAAATGCAGGCAGGAGTCGGTCTACTAACCTTGTACGTGATTCCTATATAATGATCATTGCGTGGATATCGTCATGATTATTTGATGTTCTACCAATTGCCCAACAGTAATTTGTTTACCCACAGTGTGCTATTTTTCTCGAGAGAAGCCACTGAAGGAAATATGCCCTAGAGGAAATAAAGTTGTTATTTTATATTTCCTTATTCATGACAAATGTTTATTATTCATGCTAGAATTGTAATAACCGGAAACTTTATACATGTGTGAATACATAGAAAAACATTGTGTCCCTAGTATGCCTCTACTAGACTAGCTCGTTGATCAAAGATGGTTAAGTTTCCTAGCCATGGACATGAGTTTTCATTTGATAAACAGGATCACATCATTAGTGGAATGATGTGATGGACAAGACCCATCCATTAGCTTAGCATAATGATCGTTCAGTTTTATTGCTATTGCTTTCTTCGTGTCAAATATATATTCCTCCGACTATGAGATTATGCAACTCCCGGACACTGGAGGAATGCCTTGTGTGCTATCAAACATCACAACATAACTGGGTGATTATAAAGATGCTCTATATGTATCTACGAAGGTATTTGTTGGGTTGGCATAGATCAAGATTAGGATTTGTCACTCCGAGTACCGGAGAGGTATCTCTAGGCCCTCTCGGTAATGCACATCATATGAAGCGTTGGAAGCAATGTGACTAATGAGTTAGTTACGGGATAATGCACTACTAAACAAGTAAAGAGACTTGCTGGTAACGAGATTGAACTAGGTATGAGGATACCGACGATCGAATCTTGGGCAAGTAACATACCGACGATAAAGGGAATAAAGTATGTTGACATTGCGGTTCGACCGATAAAGATCTTCGTACAATATGTGGGAACCAATATGAGCATCCAGGTTCTTCTAATGGTTATTGACTGAAGAGGTGTCTCGGTCATGTCTACATAGTTCTCGAACCCGTATGGTTCGCACGCTTAACGTTCGATGATGATATGTATTATGAGTTATGTGTTTTGGTGACCGAAGGTTGTTTGGAGTCCCGAATGAGATCACGGACATGACGAGGAGTCTCAAAATGGTTGAGAGGTAAAGATTGATATAATAGAAAGTTATATACAGACACCAGAATGGTTCCGGAAAGATTCGGCAATTTTTCGGAGTACCGGGAGGTTGCCGGAACCCCCAGGGAAAGTTCATGGGCCTCATGGGCCATAGTGGAGAGGAGGAGGATGGCCACAAGAGGTGGCGCCCCACCCCCCCCCCCATGGCAGCCCGAATTGGACAAGGGGTGGGGGGCGCGGCCCTCCTTTGCTTCTCCCTCTCCCCCTCTTTCCCCTTTCCCTTCTCTGTTGGAAGGAAGGGACCGACTAGGACTAGGAGTCC
>NC_041385.1:51340622-51343163 GCF_002162155.2 Triticum dicoccoides
GGCCGGCCTCCCCTCTCCCCCTTTATATACGGGGGCAGGGGGCACCCCAAAGGCAATCAATTGTCTTAGCCGTGTGCGGTGCCCCCCTCCACCGTTTACTCCACTTATCATATTATCGTAGTGCTTAGGCAAAGCCCTACGCGGATCACTTCACCAACACCATGATCATGCCGTCATGCTGACGGAACTTATCAACTTCTTTGTGCCTCTACTGGATCAAAAGTTCGAGGGACATCATCGAGCTGAACGTGTGCAGAACTCAGAGGTGTCGTACGTTCGGTACTTGATCGGTTGATTCGAGAAGGTGTTCCACTACATCAACTGCGTTAAGTTAACGCTTCCGCTTTTGTTCTACGAGGGTACATAGACACACACTCCCCCTCTCGTTGCTATGCATCTCCTAGATAGATCTTGCGTGAGCGTAGGAATTTTTTTTGAAATTGCATGCTATGTTTCCCAACAGCCACTAGTGTAATCTAAGGCCCCCGGGTTTATTCTTTATCACATTTGTTTTCTGATCTATTATTTGCCTCTTTTATTTTCAGATATATTAATCCAAAAACCCAAAAATACCTTGCGGCAATTTTTTATTTTTTTATTTTATTTCTTGTTTCCGCGAGATCTATTTATCAATCTACTAAAAATTTATCTATCTTTTCCCCGAGAGGGATTGACAACCCCTCTTACCTATCGGGTTGCAAATATTTATTCTTTTTGTGCATGTATTGTTTATATAGTGTTGCATGGTTCTCCTACTGGTTCGATAACCTTGGTCTTATCACTGAGGGAAATACCTACCGTAGTTGTGCTGCATCATCCCTTCCTCTTCAGAGAAAATACTGACGCGGACACGAGGCATCATGTTGGTGCAATTAATAATGTAAATTCCTTTCATTTCTTGTATTATTAATGCAGGAAGAAATGTTGGAGAAGCAAAAAGAACCTATAGAGGAGGCCGAAGTACCTTTAACAGAGCAACAGATTTGCGAGCATGTGCTTGGTAAGGTATGCGGTTAAATCAGTGGTCGGGGTCATGGACCAAAACTAGATAGAAGGGCCTACTCAAGTGCATCAAGCTCAACTTAGCATGTAGTGGAAGAATTGGCATCTAGAAAGGAGATTGTTGCTACGCAACAAACTCAAATTGTGAGGCTCAACAATCTCAACTTGAAACCCAATAGAAGAAGATCGATTGGCTGTAGAGTGTCATGTCTAACTTGGTTGTCATTTCACCTCCTATGGGCGGCACTAGTACGACAGGGCTTGGTTTCTCATCTGATAGATCTCTTTTGAGGTCAGGAGATAGATCTGATTCTTCTGATGGTATGTGTTGGGGAACATAGTAATTTCAAAAATTTCCTACGCACACGCAAGATCATGGTGATGCATAGCAACGAGAGGGGAGAGTATTGTCCACGTACCCTCGTAGACCGTAAGCGGAAGCGTTATGACAACGCGGTTGATGTAGTCGTACGTCTTCACGATCCGACCGATCTTAGTAACGAAAGTACGACACCTCCGCAATCTGCACATGTTCGGCTCGGTGACGTCCCATGAACTCACGATCCAGCTGAGTGTTGAGGGAGTTCATCAGCACGACGAGTGATGATGGTAATGATGAAGCTACCGACGCAGGGCTTCGCCTAAGCACTACAACGATATGACCGAGGTGGATTATGGTGGAGGTGGCACCACACACGGCTAAGAGAACAATGATCAACTTGTGTGTCTATGGGGTGCCCCTCCCCCGTATATAAAAATGTGGAGGAGGGGGAGGGCCGGCCCTCTACTATGGCGCGCCCTGGGGAGTCCTACTCCCATCGGGAGTAGGATTCCCCCCCTTCCAAGTAGTAGGAGTAGGAGAGAAGGAAGGGGAAGAGAGAAGAGAAGGAAGGAGGGGGCGCCGCCCCTCCCCCTAGTCCAATTCAGACTAGGCCTTGGGGGCGCTGCCTGCCCTAGGTAGCCCCTCTCTCTCTCCCTTAAAGTCCAATAAGTCACATATACACCCCGGCGAATTCCCGTAACTCTCCGGTACTCCGATAAATACCCGAAGCACTTAGAACCTTTCCGACTTCCGAATATAGCTTTCCAATATATCGATCTTTACGTCTCGATCATTTTGAGACTCCTTGTCATGCCCCTGATCTCATCCGGGACTCCGAACAACCTTCAGTACATCAAATCACATAAACTCATAATATTGATCGTCACCGAACGTTAAGCGTGCGGACCCTACGCGTTCAAGAACTATGTAGACATGACCAAGACTCATCTACGGGTTCTTCTTCTTCTTCTTCTTCTTCCTCTTCTTCTTCTTCGTCGTCCTCTTCTTCTTCTTCTTCTTCTTCTTCTTCTTCCTCTTCTTCTTCTTCTTCTTCCTCTTCTTCTTCTTCTTCTTCTTCTTCCTCTTCTTCTTATTCTTCCTCTTCTTCTTCTTCCTCTTCTTCTTCTTCTTCTTCTTCTTCTTCTTCTAAAACTAAACTAATCTAAAATAAACTAAATTAAAACTAAACTGAAACAAAACTAAACTGAAACTATACT